>NC_058132.1:570744239-570756014 GCF_016433145.1 Gracilinanus agilis | reverse complement strand
ATGTTTACTTACCCAGCTAAAAAAAAGATAGAGACTAGAAAACTTTATGTAAGATTTTTTTCATTTTTATGAAGTAATGTAGATATCCTATTGTTTACTCAACTGATTTTGTCAAAAACTAAGGTCTATTATAACAAAATGTTGGTTTTCCCTTATTCCTCTGTTCTATGTAATTATCTCTTTCCATCTCTGTTTTACTTTCTTCTTTTTCCTTCTTTTCTCTTTTCCTTGTCATGCAAAGTGTGATAAAACTAGGAATGTTATGTGGAAATAGTTCTAATTTTTCAAAGTTCATTTTAAGTGTTTGAGGAATGCTTAACTAAAATTCATCCATTCTTTATACCAGTTAGTATAAATTGTGCTGACATTGTTGGGCCCCTCTGAGACCACTTCCAGAAGAATTGCATTTATAGCTGGGCTACAATCAGAAATATATAGAGAGGTCACTAAAAGTGACAAGGTTGAAGTAAGCAATAGATCAATGTGGGAGGAAAATGATTAAAAACACTAATCATGTATACCTTGCTTAAGTGACAGCTAAGGATAGGACAGCATCCATTTACACAGCTTTCAGAAAGATGACATATTTAATAGACCAGACAAAAGGTCAAGATGAAATTAAGAAAAGTAGCAAGATAGCACTAAATATTAAGAATTTCATGACTATCTAAATAGTTATGAAATAGTTTTGCAATGAAAAAAGTGAAAAACGTGCTACAGAAAATAATTCAAATAAACTATATAAAACAACAAATTGATATTGTAGATGGCCTAGAGAAAAAGAAGCTATTTTATAATTTCAGTGTTTTTCTAACGATCACAATTTGAAATATGAGTGAGAAAAAAGGAATATATGGCATAAGGGAAAAGCATTAACTTTTAAGGCCTATTGTTATAATTTCTGAAGAATCTAACTCTGTTTCTTTTCTTTTCTTTTCTTCTTTTGGCAAAGCCCACTTATACTAGTTTTCTGTCACCCAGGATCCTTTTATTATAAGATGGTATTCCTACTCAGCAATACAAGGTCACTCAATTATCCTCTCCTTTCAGATGCCATTACCAGAGAAGAGAAATGCCAAAGAAAGGAATTGCTTAAGTTATATTGTAGTGGTTACACAAAGAACCCAAATGCTGGCATCTCACCAACATATAAATTCTTAGAAAACAGATTCTAAGATTTAGTGGCTTCATCTAAATGACATATAAAATGTAAGAACTGAGTCAAAAGCCAACATTCTACTTCATTCTTAGCCTAGGATGCCTTTTTCTGCCATTTTATTTCCATTTGCTTTTTTTCTAGTAAAATAGGATACTGATTTTTTAAGTCTCTTAAGAAAAGTATTATACTAGTTCAGCAAATGTAAGGTCTTGTCTAAAATGATCATATGAAAACTTTGACAATAGCCTGCTTATTTCGTTCTTCCAAACCAATGAATCTGTATTGCCTTTTAATTTCTCCTATGAATTAAAATATTTTTTCCTAAAATATATTCTAACAGCTCCTTCAATTCTACAGTCCCCTGGTTCATCAAGCAAGCAAGGGAATTTTAAAATCTCTCTGCCTTCACTCATATTTATTCCTCCGGAGAATGGCAAAGTCAACTTGTAAGTCAACACCAAGCCTTATGTGGTGCTTTACCCATTTCTTCTCCATCAGGACTCATGGGGATTGATTGCTTCCTATAGCTGAAGAGAATATCTCTGCTAATCTCCTCTAACTGCTGTTGACCTATCTGTGCCATCCCCTCCCAAGTATATAATAAATCAAGTGCATTTTACATGAAAAATGAAGTAATTACTCAGTGAATCCAATGGCTAATTGCACAGAGAGGCCTCTGGGAGATGTGGGACAAATCAGTGTCAGATTTCAAAAGGCAGAAAGGAAGCTGAAATTAATAACTCCTCAAATACTGACAGGTTGAAGGGGACTTGAAATGCACCATTTCTTCAGACACAAACTGATTCTCCACTTAAGGGAATTGGAAAATTCTAGCCCTCTACCTGGTCTTTAAACCAATACTAGCTCTGACAGCTAAGGAAAGAAAAAAATAAAGCTTATTGCACTAAAAGGAACTATATAATGGGAAAAAAAGTGGCTGACTTGCTATCACCATTTGGCTATATATGAGAAGTGAAGAAGGCAAAAACAAAATCAAAAACAAAAACAAAACACAAAAACCTGCTTATCCTTCTGAGAAAGATAATTACAGTGTCTGGACAATCAAAATGTGAGCCAATAATCAGAACACTAAAACTCATCTCTAGAACAAAAATAAAACTGTTTATTCATTTTATTTATTTTCCCAAGGACCTGATAAATTGAATACTTCTACCCTCTTCCCTTTGACTTCCCCCTCCTTGTTTTTGTTTGCTGTAGTATTGCTTTGGTAGCAAGTATTTATGGTATAAAAGATGTTACATGGTGCATTGACAGAACAGTGGAGTAAAACAGAAAGATATTCTTATAAAGATCAATACTACTTCATGGACAACAGAAAGCCTTTCATAATGGAGGGAGCTGATACCAAAATTTCAATGCAAAAAAAAGGCCTCCTCTTTTACAGAATTTTCCAGTTTCCAACCAGGCTTAATGAACCAGACTGCACATATTATTACATGGTCAAAGGTTTTTCTGTTTCTGCCTTCATGTGTACTTAGGAAGAAGACAAGCAGTGTGTATGTATGTGCAAATATATTTATATGAAGGCATTTATACATATTTATATATACATTTTAATATATTTATTAACATTTATACATATCTATTATATACTATATATTATACTATATAATATATTTATTCATATTTATATATACTTTTATATATTTTTAAATTTGTACATATTTATTATATAATATAATATATCTATATATGTATATTACATATATATGATATCTATACAAATATGTATGTGTGACTAAATTAAAATTTGGCTGGCTTTATCTATATTTAGATGGAGTTTAGTCCTACTGATTTTTTTTTGAACTGTCATTTTCCATTAGAGGAGTCTAGTATGCAATACCCTTACTCCCTATAATTTCACAGTCAAGCAGAAGCTTTTATTATTGCTCCTTGTGCAAAAAATATGTCACTTGACATTGGAGAGTGAATGCCCTCTGCTCTCCCCACCTCCATTCTGATGTGGCCTAGGGACATGAAGGCCTTTGTGTCTTAAGGAAAAACCTATTAATGCTGCCAGAGTTAGAGGTGATGTGCGTTACTGCTATGAGTCCCCAGTGTCCAACCTTTCAGAATCCATTATTTTTAAACAATGGGTGGCCTATCTCTTGTAATGATTCCAACTGAGATGAAACTTACTGCTGAGGTGGCAATATTTTTTTTTTTTGCTCTTCACTTCAGTGCTAGAGTAATAGATATCTGTCCATTCAAGTAATGTATTTTGATAGTTCTGGGTTGTTATTTTCCCTGCCTTTTTTTGTCATTGTATACATGTAAAGTATTTTCTACAAAATGTTCATTAAACAATGACATCAAAAAATGCTTCCTATACTGCATTTAGATAGAGCCAAAAGCACGTGGTATTTAGAAACTAGGGAATTCTTCACATCTATTATTAATGCATATTCCTACTGTGCTGGAGGACCAAAAGGAAAATATATAAAATCATATTTATAATATTAGCAATATATCTTTTTTTTTTCTCTCTTCACCAGCTAGTGTGTTGACAATGAGGAAATAAGATGTTTTATCCAGTTAAATAGCACATCTAAATCCTTTGCTGATTTTAGTTGCATTGTAATTCAGAGCAGGGACTCTGGGGAGAGCATGAAACCCTGCGTTCTGAAATACATTACTAATCTCTTTCTCTTTTGAAGTGTTTGCATAGCTTTGGGTGAAAATTCACTGACTTTTAGCACAGATTTATGTCTCCTTTTTTCCTCAGGCCTAGCCCTGATGCCTGATGTTAAAAAGCAAGGCTGTCTTTTTAAAATTCCTCAACTGTTTTTTTCCCCCCACATGCTTATTAACATGACAGGAGTGTAGCATCTTACAAAGAATGGATTTAAAAAAAAAAACTTAAATCATTAAAAAGGATGGGCCAAAGGAGAAATACTGTTTTGTCTCAAACTGAGTTACACCATTGATTCTTTTATTCGTTGCATTCCTGGCGTTGTTACTTACATCAGACTCAAGGAGTGATAAGACATTGAGTGATGAAAGAAGGACAAATGAGTATTTGCTGATAATAGTTTCTACTACCTTTGCATTTATTGTGAAATGACAAGGATGAATTACTATATTCTTGTTAGGAACCTGGAAACAGAAACAGCAGACTTTATCATCATTTAATCTCAGTGGATTATTTGATGCACTAACTGAAAATATATCATGATACTTATTAAAAGAAAAGTTTACTTTAAATCATTATTTTCAGTCAAGTAGCTGAAGGTATGCTGATCACCATAAAAAGGTAAAATGTAAAACAAAATGACAAACATTTTGAAGATCACAAAACAGAAACTTTGGGTTAGTATATTCATTTATTTTTTATTAATTTGGGGGGGATTTTGTCTTCTAAAAGCCCAATATTGATGGTCCGATATTCCAATATGATGTAATATAGCTTATGTGAAGGATATTATTTAAATACAAAATTCATTTGCATGCAGAATAAATATATTTGCACATGATGTTTAGTCAAATGAGAAAGAGTGTTGGATGTAGAGATTCAAATACATTCTTTTCATTATTTTTGAAATTAAATATATTGTTAGTGCTATATCTAAAATATTTAATTTAACAAAAATAATTGACTTGTTAAGTAAATGATTAACTAATTTTCAACTGAATATGGTTTCTTCTATGGACTTAATTGCATTTATACATATTTTAGTTACCACTTAAAAAGATTGATCCCAGCCTTTCAGGAACACCTTTCTATCAATCTGCAAATGATCTGGCCATTTAATTACCCAGCAGCATTCATGAACCATAACCTATATATTTATAAGTTGCCACGGACAATTTAATTCAATTCAACATGAATCTACTGTGCTGAGAGGTAGTATTGGTGTGGTGGATGGAGGACCACCTCTGAAGTAAGGAAAACCTGGATTCATATACTTCCTCAGAAAAATAAGATCTTTATGACCATAGGCAAAGTTCTTGACTTCTCAGAACCTGTGTCAATTCTCTAAAATATTTGGCAGGTCATTCTATACCCCCCCACACAACAATAAAATCACAGATAGGGACAAATAAAAATAAATTTGCCAGTCAAAATAAAGTCAAGCCTTTAACTTCAAGAAACTTACATTCTTTGAGGTAACTAGGTGGCACCATGGTTAGAGTACCTAGCTTGAAGTCAAAGGACTTGGGTTCCAATTTGACCTGAGACACTTCCTATCTATGTGACTGGGCAAATCATCTCATCTTTTTTTGTGGAGCCCTTGCTCTTCTATCTTAGAGCTTTTAGTACAGCACAATGCAAGCTTATCAAAAAAGAAAGAAAAGAAAGAAAAGAAATAACTTACATTTTGTTGGGGGAACCAATTAAAATATAACTGACAAAAACAAGGATCATCAAAGCTTTGGAATCTGAACTAATAACTTAAGATTACTGCAGACTTGCCAGTTTGCTTTGAACTGGCAGGAGCCAAAACTTAATAGTCCCTAAAAATCATCTAAAGTCTGGTGCTTTTCATGCTTGATGATAAAATTATACATGGCACTGCTCTTTTATCAGATAAGAAGACATCAATATAAGTGCTGGATCATTTTTTTAAAAAATTAAATAATGAGGATTGCATTTTTGTATCCCCCACATTCTATTATATATTTGGGGATAGAGGAGAAGTTAACTAAAGGACACCTCTCTTTCAAGAAGATAATAATGAAAAAGAAACAGAAACACAATGAGAAACTCAGAAATGGACGAAACTTAAAGTTTTAAAATAATCCATGTTATAACATGATGAAGTATTAAACTGTATGACTTTAAAATTAATCAAGTACTTGATTTTTTTCTTGCAGTTTACTACAATATCATAATAGGCAAATTGTCCTTGGTTCACTTTCTTTTTGCCCACTGTCACTGGCTTTTTCAGTGCTACTGTCTGTATAATACAATATTTCATATCAAGTGAACAAATGAAACCTCATTGAATTGGAGGAAAGTTTTATATCTGAAGTGGATATGAAGCTGTCAGGCTTCAAGTGGCTAAAACATCACATCAGAAGGTGAAGGGAAAAAAAGAAACTGTTTTCTCCATCTCTGGTCCCACCAATGTCTCACTGCTTAATCTGAAGTATTTACTTATGATGTTCCTGTCCATGACTGAGCTTGGCAGAAAAATGCTATCCACTTGACACTACTGGAATTCATTGCTTCCCAGATCATGTTATTTCTGGCAGAAGTGTTTATAAAATCAAGGCGCTCACTTGAGGACATCAGCTGTTTCCAAATATTCATGGATAAATTCCAGGATATTAATCTACTCCCTTTCATAATTTTAAAACATTTCTACATGACTATGTTCAAATCTCTTCTTGTGTCTTATACTCTATATTATGCAATTAACTAAAGTGATAGACAAAAGAACATCTTTTAAGGTAAAGTAAAATAAAAATTAAGGTTATTTGAAACACAACAAAAGGATTATATAACTTTAAAAATTCCTTATTTTCTGTCTTAGAATCAATACTAAGTTTTGGTTCCAAGGCAAAAGAATGGTAAGGGCTAGTCAATTGGGGTTAAGTGGCATCCTCAAGCTCACACAGCTAGGAATTATCTGAGGTCAAATTTAAATTCTGGACCTTCTGTCTTCAGACAATCTATAGCAGCTGTCCCTGATATATAGCTCCTTAAAAAATCCTTTTTTTTGAGCAAGTGAAAAAATGAAAAAACACCATGTACTTCAATGTCTTCTATGATTCTTTTATCATTAAATTCCTAGTGGGTAATTGGAGATTAAAAGGCTACAATGATTGAGATGATCACATGAGAAGTATGCAATTTTTTTCAAGCTTCAATTGAAGTAGGAAAGAAATTGTTATTTTTTTTTACATATTACTCTAGCCATTTGGCTAGAAGGAATGATACATTCCTATCCCACAATGTGGTTTATCAAGGGAAAATGCATATTTATTTTTCAAATCTTAAAGTGCTACGTAATTGCTAAAGATGATCATTACCATTATTGTCATTGTTAGTCAGCTTTGTGTCATCTTTGACAGAATCACTGAGTCAGGAAGACTTGAGTTCAAGTAATATCTAATATACACAATAATAGTGTATAACTTAACCTCTCTCATCCTCAATTTCTTTATTTGGAAAATGGATGAAATAATAACGCCCCTTAGAGGTACCATCTGGATCAAATGAGAAAATGTATGTAAAGCACTTTGCACAACTTAAATATTAGCTACCATTTGCAGTAGTGGTAGTACACTATGCTGTCATAGCTAGCATATGAAATTTTACTACAACTACTACCACTATTCATAAATGAATTTTCCACGGTGTTGTAGTGATGATGATGATAGTAGTAGCAGCAGCAGCAGCAGCAGCAACCTCAATAACAATACTGCTGGTAGTACTACAAAAAACTAACATAGCTAGCATATCATTTTTACTAAAATAACAACAAAAACAACTTCAACTACTGTCATCATCACTACCAACATCAGGGAAAATTAATTTATAAATATTATATACATTCATATATATTAGGACATATTTTATAATATTATTGGGGAATATTTTACTTTGAAAATACTTTCATCATAAAGATAAGTATTAAAATAAAGTATTTTAAATTAAAGTATATGTATATAAGAA
Organism: Gracilinanus agilis; assembly: GCF_016433145.1. NCBI lineage: Eukaryota > Metazoa > Chordata > Mammalia > Didelphimorphia > Didelphidae > Gracilinanus > Gracilinanus agilis. Next base: position 570,748,212 of record NC_058132.1, on the reverse strand, counting down.
TACATATATTATTTTTATAAATAGTTATCTATAAAATCACTGGCTGTTTATTAAATGTTCATTTAATGATCCAAACTTTAAATAATAGAAAATTATAAGTGGTTCATTCAAGTTTTTAAAACTATCACAGGACAATTCTTATAAAAAGGGACAAAACTCAGGTATTTCTACATTCTTCTAATGCATTTCAAATTATTTCAAGCATTTATTAAGCTCAGCATGCATTCATGTAATTGTAGCAATAATTTATTTTTCTCTATGATTAGCTTTAAAATATATGAAGCAAGAAAAGATTTTAAGGATTGGACTTGGCCGTCTAGACATGATTGACTATATAATCTTATAACATGGTTTAATCGAGGCATGATCAAGATATAAAATCCTAACAACAGCTAAAAGTATTTCATTTAATAAAATTCAATTCAAGTTTGATGGTTTATTCATAGGGGACTCTTTTTGTGTTATATGGTTTTTTGAGTTAAAAATCTTATTAGGTAATTAAAAGTGAGAATGCAAAAAGTATTACCAATTTAGCATATAAGTTTAATTTTTTTCTGATTCAAATGGAATATTTTTCCAATTATCAAATTAAGGTGTACCAGTATAGAATCTCCTTTACACAAAATATGTTAAAAATTGGTCAAGGTGGGCTGACCCAGCTGCATCAGAACTTTAAATCCAAGCACTAATACCAATTCTGATCTAAGTATTAGTTCCAGGAGTTCCAGATTTGCATCTAGAAACAGCACTCACCTCTGCTTTTAAAACTAATGTAATTAAGTTGAAAACGATGACTCCATTTTACATCAATAAACCTTCTGATTCACAATTTTTGATAGATTGGGTAGGCTAACTTGAAAAAAAAAGAACTAGAAGATGCTGTCTGGTTGGAGCCAGTCATCCCATTTAGATCATCTGAAACATTTTTCTAACAGCAAGTTTCAAGCTGAAGATTTAATAGATAAAAGCCTGATTTCCTCATTAAATGCTGTTAAGGTATTTGGCATGCTTTTCTTCATTGCCTACTTTCTCTCCAAAATGCTCTTAGCTGTAGGCATGCCTATGGAACCATCTTAACTGGTGAATATTCAGTCAAAATCCTTGCTCAGTGAATAGAGAATACATCAATGCTGACAGTCTTTATAGTACTCCTATGAATACTGGCAGTGTAATCCGTTGTTAGAGATATTGAAATGCATAACAATTTCAAAAAAAAGCTTTTTGTGAAGTGACAAAAGCTATAGTTATTAACACCTGCTATCATTATTCATTTTATATAAAAAAGCAGCTCAGATGTTTTCTTTTTAAAAATTATTTCCCCAGATTTAATATGAATACAGAAACCCCTATAGTATTAAAGGGTTCTACAATAAAAGACTTTTACTGAGACATAAAGCCAGGCAGTTAAAGTTGCTTACTTCCAAGCTTCTTACTAACACAAACACACTTACATAGGAAAGAGAAATATTTCAGTATCTTTATCAGAAAAATGGTATATACATAGTACATTTTAGAGCATGGAAAATTAGAATATAAAAAATGGCCTTTTCTATATTCAGCAAGACCAAAAATGGCATGTCATTGTTAAACGAATTTTTAAATGTTAATAAGTTTAAAAACATTTTTTTATGTTCCTGCTTTCTCATTTAACAGCTATTCTGCCTTGAACCCACAAAGTATGCACAGATTTTTTTTGTATCCATATGAGATAGGGACAAAAATGTACCGTTTAGATAAATATTCAAAATCTAGGAAATTAGATAGAAAACTGTAGTTTGAAGGCACCTCTGTGTAATCTTAGTAATACAGATTGTAGGTTTTAGGAAGGAGGAGGAAGAAGCAAGGCAGGAAGAGGAGGAGGAGAAGGGGGAGGAGAAAGAGGAAGAAAAAGGAGGAGGATGAGGAGGACAAGGAGGAGGAAGCTGAAAAAGGAGGAGGGAGGAGGAGGGAGGGAGGAAAGAGGTGAAAGAAAGAAAGAAAGAAAGAAAAGAAAAGAAAAGAAAAGAAAAGAAAAGAAAAGAAAAGAAAAGAAGAAAGAAAGAAAGAAAGAAGAGAAAAGAAAAGAAAAGAAAAGAAAGGGACGAAGGAACGAAGGAAGGAAGAAATACATTTCCTGGCAGATAATAGGCAATGTGTTGGTTAATCTTGTGGAGCTTTTAAAAAATATTTTCTATCAGGCATTATTCTGTGGAAAGTGAAAAAGGAATGTTATTCACTTAGAGATGAAAGTAATATAAAAATTAATTAATTAATAAGATTTTACTTTAAAACATTAACAAAAGGAAATTCACAATGTCTCTGTGTATATTCTATATTCAGTTTCCCCGTCATTTATTTTTTAATGTGGGCTTTTTAGGCTTTACCTATATCTCATTAATTTTTACCTTCTGGTACCCATACTTTGATCCCATAGAGCTTGTCAGAAACAAAAACAACAGTGGCATTAGATTAATGTATAAGTTAATTCTTAGTACAATACTTTGTACCATGAGATTTCAAACACTACTTGCTAATTACAAATAAGAAATAATTATCAGTAATTGAAAAGATAACACTATTCTTAGCATCTGTAACATCAACATATTTTGTCAGCTTTGCTCCTTAACAATTAAATGTTTGACATTTCAAACAGAAATTTTATATCTTTGCACAACAACAAAAAGTGAACACTATATGTGATTACTATGACTTAGTTTATGCTTGTAGTATAGTTAAGAAATTTTTTTTTCCTTCTTCCTTTCTTCATAAGATATAGGGGGATAGAGGAATAATCTGTTTGATATTTTGTCTAAGAAGGTTGATGATGACAAGTTTTGTGTTTTTATTTGAAAAGCTTTCTTTTGTTTAAAAATATTACTAGAGAAGACTATCTGCATAGTGTTAAAGGTGGCAATATATTCAAAAATTCATGTGATATGAAATTTGAAAGCACCAATAAAAATAACATCTGATTGTTATTTTACTTATCTTCCTCTGAGCATGTTATTTCATTAATATATATATACACAATTTTTTATTATTGCCCAAAAGGTATAACTAAGGCTTAATTGAGGGAGCCAAATTTCATTAAAAGGAATTTAAAATATTTGTTGATTTATGCAAATTTAATTCATAAAAACAACTGGGAAGTTTAAAAGTTTCTAGCAGGTAGAAAGCCAAATTTCAAATAAATAGACATAGCACCTCCACTTGAGGTTAGTTATTGTTTCAGTGTGGGAACTCATATCATGATCATATTTATCATGATGAACACAACTTCATTTTAGAAAATTAACTCTGTTTGCCTCAGTTTCCTCATCTATAAAATGAAATGGAGAAGGAAATGACAAATTACTTAAATACCTGTGCCAAGAAAACCCAAATGGGGTCACAAACTGAAAACACCAAAACACAATAAAGATGAAAGGTAGCAGCACAACTTGAAAATATAGCAGTGTATTTTGGATTCCCATATTTGCCTTGAACAAGACTTCTTTCCCTACTCTCCAGAATGAATTTCTCATTAACACATTTGTCTCAACTTGTCACCAGTACTACTACAACAGATAGTAAATATTATGCCACAGTAGAAAATACATTCTTCTTAAGAGAAGAAAATATCCTTTCCAGATAATAGAACACAGATAGAAATGAACTTTCTCCAATCCTCAGTTTTTTCATTCTCATTAGAGAGAATTTTCAATCATAGATAGCATGAATTCACTAAAAGCAGGTTGTTATACTTGTTTAAATTAGTTCTTGAATCATTTCCTCCATAAGAAGTCCAGTTTTAGAAGTTATAGAATTAATGCTTTTTTTCTTTTTCCTAGGTAGTTTTCCATTTTATAGACACCAAGTGTAGATCAGTACACTAACACATTGTAGACATTGTCTTCACACTCTATTAGTAATAAAAATTTTTTATCGTTTTAAAAATATTGGTAATCAATAAGTTGAAAATAGTTGTAGGAAATATAAAGAAGAAATAGAGATG
>NC_058132.1:570706788-570741959 GCF_016433145.1 Gracilinanus agilis | reverse complement strand
AATTTGGTAGGACTCCTTCTTTGCTTATCATATCAAATAATTTGTATAGTATTGGGATTAGTTGCTCTTTGAATGTCTGATAGAATTCACTTGTGAATCAATCAGGCCCTGGCGATTTTTTCTTAGGGAGTTCTTTGATGGCTTGTTCAATTTCTTTTTCTGATATGGGATTATTTAGGTATTCTATTTCTTCTGCTTTTAATCTAGGCAGTTTATATTTTTGTAAATATTCATCCATATCTCCTAAATTGTTATATTTATTGCCATATAATTGCAATATAGTTTTTAATGATTGCCTTAATTTCCTCTTCATTAGAGGTGAGGTCTCCCTTTTCATCTTTGATACTATCAATTTGGTTTTCTTCTTTCCTTTTTTTTATTAGATTGACCAGTACTTTGTCTATTTTATCTATTTTTTCAAAGCACCAGCTTCTAGTCTTATTTATTAATTCACTAGTTCTTTTACTTTCAATTTTATTAATTTCTCCCTTGGTTTTTAGTATTTCTAATTTAGTTTTCATCTGGGGAATTTTAATTTGCTCACTTTCTAATTTTTTGAGTTGCATGCCCAATTCATTGATCTCTGCCCTGCTTAATTTGTTAATATATGCACTCAAGGAAATAAATTTCCCCCTGAGTACTGCCTTGGCCACATCCCACAGAGTTGTTAGGATGTCTCTTCATTGTCATTTTCTTCAATGAAATTGTTGATTGTTTCTATGATTCCTTCTTTGACAAATTGGTTTTGGAGAATCATATTATTTATTTTCCAATTAGTTTTTGATTTTCCTGTCCAGGTGCCCTTACTAATTATTATTTTTATTGCATTATGATCTGAGAAGGTTATTTATTATTTCTGCTCTTTTGCATTTGTTTGCAATGATTTTATGCACTATAGCATGGTCAATCTTTGTGAATGTGCCATGTGCAGCTGAAAAGAAGGTGTATTCCTTTTTGTCCCTATTTATTTTTCTCCACATATCAATTAAATCTAATTTTTCTAGGACTTCATTCACCTCTCTTACCTCTTTCTTATTTATTTTAGGTTTGATTTATCTAGAACTGAAAGAGGAATATTTACATCTCCCATTATAATGATTTTACTATCTATTTCCTTCTTGAGCTCTGCCAGTTTCTCCTTTATGAATTTGGGTGCTATGCCACTTGGTGCATACATATTGAGCAGTGTTATTTCCTCATTGTTTATACTGCCTTTAATCAGGATGTAATGACCTTCCCTGTCTTTTTTAATCATATCTATTTTTACTTTGGCTTTGTCAGAAATCATAATAGCCACTCCTGCCTTCTTTTTCTCATTTGATGCCCAAAAGATTTTGCTCAGGCCCTGAACCTTAAACTTGTGTATGTCCACCCGCCTCATATGTGTTTCTTGTAGACAACATATGGTGGGATTTTGGTTTCTAATCCACTCTGCTATTTGCTTCCGTTTTATGAGCGAGTTCATCCCATTCACATTCAGAGTTATAATCATCAGTTGTGCATTTGCTGACATTTTTGTATCCTCCCCTATTCCTACCCCCTTTTTCTCATACTATTTCCTTTTAAACCAGTGGTTTGCTATTGAGCCACTATCCCTTATCCCCTCCCTTGATTTACTTCCCTTTCTACCCCTCCCTTATTTTTCTCCCTCTTTTTGTTTTTAAAGGCCTTATGAATTCCCTCCCCCTTCTTCTCCCCTCCCTTTTTTTGACCTCCCCACTCCCCTGCTCCCCTTGGTTTATCCCTTTTGACTTTCTCAGAAGGGTTAGATAAGAGTTTTATATCCCAATGGATAGTATAGCTACTCTTCCTTCTCCGGGTTGATTACACTGAGAGTAAGGTTTGATTATTACCTCAGATTTTGTGTGCGTTCGTCAGCTTTTTATGGTCCTAAATCTTGCTGCTCTCAGGAACAGGCCCTGGAGCTGCCAATGACTGGATGGGTGCCCCAAACTTGCTCTATTTCTTTTTAGCTTGCTTCGGCGCTATAGGTAGTGTGTGTGGAGAGGGTGGAGGTGGGGTGGTTGCTCAGCCCGAGATTTAGTGAGAGCTGTTTCACCCCTTTATAGCAAGGAAATGCCCCGATTCCACGTACCTTCCATGCTGTGCCCTGTTGTGGGGTTCCTCTATTCGTCTGGACTTGTTTTTATGTCCCCTTGAGGAGTTTTGTGTGTTTCAGTGAGGAGAGGTTAAGAGCTGCTTCTTACTCTGCCACCATCTTAACCCAGACTCCCTGTAATTCACTTTTAAATGCGATTTTTTTCTGTTCTTTCTCCCAAATATATATATTTAAATTTTTAAAAAATATATGTTTGTGATATTTCCATTAAGGATATAACTAAACTAAATGATATATGGAAATAAGTACAACAACAAAGAAATATATATTTATAGTTCTTATAGACTAAAACAAAAAATAACCAAACACCTACCTGAATTTTAAACTACTTTGGCTGACATTTATGCTGAACTAAATATTCTACCTATTTTGTTTCCCTAGTTCTGATATGGTGAATTGAAATGGTCATTGTTTAATAAATGTAATTAAAATGTAATAAATGTAAATTATAAAATATAAATGTAAATAAAAGTAAAAATGTAGTTATTTGTAATTAAAATTTTTTCCTATGTGGACAGTGAAAAAACAAAAAAAGTTTTTAAACAACTTGTAGTAAAATAGGATAATGACTTAATTATACTTGAATTTTTGTACTCTTTAAAATGAAATTTGCTAGCAAGAAGAAAACACACCATGAAGAGGTGTCTCAATGATATATTCTTTAGAAAGAATAAAAAGTAAATGTGGAAAAAATATTCCAATGAAGTTAGCAGTAATGTATTAGTTATTTTAAAATAAAAACCATAGTCAAACAAGAAGAAACCCAAAACAAGCTACTCAAAGGTGCTGGGAAACAAGATAAATAAGACACACTGCAGTAGTATTGGGTGGTTTATGAAAATTTAGTAATTTTAATCAGAAATTAAATTTGATCTGATCCACATATCAAACTTTCATTTCCATTCCCCTAAATTAAATGTAACTTAGACTGCCTGAACAATATAATCAGAAGATTAGTTATTAGGTATTTCTTACATGGCAACCAAAGTTTAAGGTTTTCCAAAAGCTCTCAAGGCTAACCTTATATGAGATGCCACTGAGGACACAATTAAAAGTTTATATATACTCACTCTGCTGACAGTTGTCAAGGAAAAAACCCTGAAAACTTTAACTACTTTTATTCCTCTGTAAGAGCAATTAATACCTAATCCCACAGGAACTCTGATTGTAGAAAAGAAACTGAGGACTCCCTTAGGGGGGAATATAACGACATTATACATTAAATATTCAACAAGCCATTAAGAGTGATTAAAGATTAATTCTGTGTTAGAGACATGGCATGGGATCATTAAAGGTCATGACTTCAGTCTTAATTATTGGGCTTATTGTTTTTACTTAATTAGCTCAGTTAAATGAGTCTTTGGTTATGAAATGGCTTAACTTCAAAAACTCCTATTTCCTCTGTGTCATTGGCAATTCCTGATGCTGAAGTTTTATTTTTCATAGAAATGTTTTATCTATTTTGGGATCAAGTAACTATTTCTCCTGAGAAAAGTGGTTTGGGGAGGGGGCTACAAAGAATAGGGTAGAAATTTGTCTTCTGGGAACCAATCTTGTATGTTTGACGTAGCTCCTTTCTTGCTATATACTCAAGTAGCTCAATGACCACTAGTGTTGGAGTTCAATTTTGACTCATAGATCTTGTACTCACTAGCCATGTAACAAAGAACAAGTCAAGAAACCTCTCAAGGACTACATTTTCTAATATGTAAAAGGTGGAACTTGGAGGGAAAAATTCTTTTTCTACTGAATGATTCATGAGATTGTTTTGAAGTATTTTGTGAAACTAAAAATTGCTATGTAAAACTGGTCCAGAGCCCTGACATTCTCTCAATTTTATTACTATTCATTTATATCTTTATCCTGGAAACATGTTACATCTAAAGGAAAAACAAATGCTGTTAATCTAAGACATTGTAAAAGTATATAGGAAAGTATACATTTTCTTGGAAATAGGAGGAGTGGGAATCAGGGTAACCATTTTGTACACTAGATTTTAAGATTTTGATTGTATCAGAACTTATGATTTCCTGATTTATGGAACCACTTAGCAGGAAATTGCCTCTTCCAATGCAAATTGGCACCTATCTTTAATGGCAATGAAAAGTAAATAGTTTTGCTTGGAGATATTCAGACATTATGTTTCAGATATAGAATTTGAACCAAGGGCTTTCAAACTTGGAGGTTGGCTCCAATGGTACGTTAAACCATTTGCCCAATCTGAGTAGAAGAATACTGTATTTCCTTGAGAAGCAATGTTGACATGTCCAAAATTCAGAGGTTAAGGAAGATAATTTTGGATTCATACTGGAAATCAAATTTTGAAATTATTCTTTAATTATATAGAAATGGAAAATATGGCAAATTTTTAATATTTTTAAGAAAAACAATGACAGGATTTATCTAATGACTATTAGGCATCAATGGAGGAGAACAGTAAAGCATTAAAAATAAATACATTTCTTTTGGTGTTGTCTTTGGATCATTTTGATTTAATAGAGAATTAGGAACTAAATTTAGCTTAGAGAAGACTCAAGGGCTCATGATCATTACATTTAAATATGTGAAAAATTATCATGCTTGAAGAGAGATTTTACTGTTTGACTGCAGTGGAAATAAAAAAAAATCAATAGATAGCAGATAGAGGGAATCAGATTTCAGTCAATCTAAAGAAAAGACTGCTAATGCCAAGTTGGACAATAGGTAATAGATTATTCCATATGTTAGTGAGTTTTTCATTATGAAAAGTCATTAATGAAAAGTTAAATAAGTACATGTCTAGGACATCATAGATAAGTTTCATTAATTCAATAGGAATGGATTATTTGAATTTTGAGATCCATTTGAACATCAAGATTCTTTTATTTTAATCAATATTGGTAACTCTGTATTTCTTTCACAGGTGGCATTATGATCATATATAAGGGAAGAAGTATTGGGTACTAAACAAGGTAGAATAAAACGTTGAGAATTCTGAATTTCTGAACTTTCAAAATTCAGTTATCCATGTCAATATCTTGACCTAAAGAATGATATAAATTTTGAATATGTTACATGAAGAAAGACAAGATATTAACTTCTCTATAGAAAAAAATTAAAATGAACCAATAAGATATAAAATAAACTTTTGGTAAGGTTAGACACATAATTGTTCTCATTACCAATTATCCACTCAAGGTCTATAACAAATAACTATTTTAAGAAACCAAGCAGAAAGGATTCATCATTGTGCATAGTCTATAATAAAGAAAAGACTTGAACATCAGTATTTTGTTAAAAAAGGAATGGCTTTAAGCTCAATTATTAAAAGGAGGTTGTCCTTTTTTGCAATATGTCTTCTTCATCTTAATGCATATAAACAACAATCAAGACCATAAGAAAATCTATCTTCATTTGCTGGCAACAGCATATAATGGATATTGCAATATTTTTAGAATTGGTGTTATTTAAAATATATTCCAATTTTTCCAAAAAATTTCCCCTATTTCCATTTATTCATTAGCACAATGCTTTTCCTGAGAGAAGAGGATTAGGGAATGGAAAATCAATTCAATATTAGACTATTAAAACCACTGACAAATTATCCTTCTAGATCACTTCAAGTTAGTAGACTATACTTGGCAGTATATGTAATTTGCACTTCAAATTTTGTCAAAATAGCAAGAGTAAAATGATTAGCTTACAGTAAGTTTAATCAGGTCAGGCACTGAAAACCTTCTCAATTAAAAAAAGTCAAAAGAATAAGATATTTCTATGAAAATCATTATGTGTATGGGGAACAGATTAAAAAGGAGGCAAAAGAAAAGATAATCTAATTGAACACAAAATGAGAAATATCTGGATGAAGAATTTGAAATGTATGAAAATGATATAATTGAATAAAATGAGTATTACTGGATATATAGGGTTTTAATTTCTTATTTTAAAATGTATTAAACAGTTTAATATCTTACATCCCACCAATTTTTAATAAGCACTTCCATATTTTATCTTTATGTTGTTTAATGGTCAAGATTATGATCAAAGGAATTGCAAGAGCTTGAAAAGCATGTTAAGAAAAGATGAGATAATGTTAAGCATATAGTTTTAGTGAAAATATTATAACAGAAACAAAAACCATATCAATTCGTATGATGTAAAGGCCATAATTGTTGGTTGGAAAATTGATTACATTATCATGCTGAATAAAAGTGTATTCCAGACTTCTGGTCTCAGAGCAAAAGCAAGGGACTTCTTTTTCTCACCACCAACTGATATAAAGCTTCTCAAAAAGACAAAAATCAAAATGAGATAAGCAAAGGGGTTCTACTGTAGGACACAGCCTTGAAGGTTGGGATAGTTTGGGCATTTCTACACTATACAGGTGTAAAATTACTCCTACCAAAGTGCGAGCTGATCACCCCTACCTCACTAAACCTATGGTGCCAGAGTCAGAGCAATCATGGGGCAATCTCTGGGTTTTGGGGGAGCTAGCTGAGGACACCAAAGACTTACCCCTAATCAGAGAGACTTGGCACCCCAGGAGGCTGAGGAACACGGAGCTTGGGCACATCCAAACTTTCAAAACTTTCAAAAAAAAAGGGAATTGGTAACAAGCTGTCTAGGAACTCAAATTGGAGGTTGAGAACCAAGTAAAAAAGACAGAAGAAACTTAGCAAGAAAATTGAGAAATATTTCAAAAAGAAAATAACAGTTTCAAATACAGAATGTCCCACTTTGAAAAAGAAGCACAGAAATCATATGAAATGATAAGTAATTTGGAGAGCAGAATTGACATGCTGGAAGCCATGAAAAGCAGGATAGACCAAATTGAAAAGAAAAATCATAAGATCATAGCTGAAAATCAGCCTTTACTGGGCAAGTAGAAGCTAATGATCTCACAAGACAGGAAGAATTAATAAAAGGAAGTCAAAAGCATGACAAAATAGAAAGAAACATAAAATACGTCATTGAGAAGATGACTGACTTGGAAAACAGGTGCAGGAGAGACAATTTGAGAATCATAGGCCTACCTAAATACCTAGAAATAAAAAGAAATTTTGACATCATACTACAAGAAAGTATCCAAGAAAACTGCCCTGATATTCTTTTTTTTTAAACCCTTGTACTTCGGTGTATTGTCTCATAGGTGGAAGAGTGGTAAGGCTGGGCAATGGGGGTCAAGTGACTTGCCCAGGGTCACACAGCTGGGAAGTGGCTGAGGCTGGGTTTGAACCTAGGACCTCCTGTCTCTAGGCCTGACTCTCACTCCACTGAGCTACCCAGCTGCCCCCCTGATATTCTTGAAGAAGAGTTCATAGATCACTCTTTACATTAAATTCTCAAAAGACAACCCGCAGGAATATAAATGCCAAATTCAAGAGCTTCCAAGCTAAGGAGAAAATATTGCAAGAAGCCAGAAACAGAAAATTCAGATATTAGAGAGCACCAATGAGGATTATACTAGGATCTGGCAGCCTCCACACTAGAGGACTGTAAGGCTTAGAATATGATATTCAAAAAGGCAGGAGAATTGGATCTACAAACAAGGATAACATACCCATCAAAACTGACTATATACTTCTAGAAAAAGTATGGATTTTCAAGTATTTGTAAGGAAAAGACCAGATCTAAATGGAAAATTTGATGACCAAATACAAAATTCAAGAGAAACATGAAATGGTAAACAAGAAAGAGGGGAAAAAATTTTAAGGAGTTCAGTAAAGTCAATTTTTTCATATATGGAAAATGATATTTGAAACTCTCAAAAACTGTATTCACTATCATAGTAGTTAGAAGAATAATTCATAGATAGAGGTTGGGGTATTAAGTGGTTTAAGATGATATGTAAAAAAAAAGAAAGGGGGAAATAGAAGATGGCACCAAGAGAAACTTGAAAGAATAAGAAAAATAGGATAAATTATACCACATAAAGAAGTACATGGGAGGAGGAGGGGAAGAATACAATTATAAGAAGGAGAGGAAGAAAGTACTAATGGGTAATACTTAAAACTTACTCTCAGTGGAATTAACTCTGAGAGAGCAGAAAATCCAGAACAATTGGGGTTTTGAATTCTATGTTACCCTACAGGGAAGTTGAGAGGGAAAACCAAGGAGGAGAGTCGGTGGGGAGTACCAAAAGGGAGGGAAATAGAGGAGGGAGGGAATTTAAATATCCTAAAGAAAAATAACAGGGGAATAAAAAGGGAGTGGGTGGGAAGAGAAATAAAATAAGGGTGGGAATTAGAGGGACTGATTAAAAGCAAAACACTGGTTTAGAAAGAACTAGTGAAAGAAGAATGGGTAGGACTAGGAGAAGAAATCAAAATGATGGAAACTCCCAATAAAATGGGATAAACTCACTCATAAAATGGAAGCAAATAGCAAAGTGGATTCAAAATGAAAATTCTACCATATTTTTTTACAAGAAATAACACATGAGGCAGGTAGACACACATAGAGTAAAGGTAAGAGGCAGGAACAAAAATTTTGGGGCATCAACTTAGAAAAAGAAGGCAGGAGTCACAAACATGATATCTGACAAAGCCAAAGTAAAAATAGATCTGATTAAAAGAGAAAGGGAAGGTAATTACATCCTGATAAAAGGCAATATAGACAATGAGGAAATAGAAGTACTCAATATGTATGCACTAAATGGAATAGGATCCAAATTTCTAAAGGAGAAATAGGTGGAGTTCAAGGAGGAAATAGATAGTAAAACTATTGTAGTGGGAGACCTGAACCTTCATCTATCAGCTCTAGATAAATAAAAAAAAAATAAATAAGAAAGAGGTAAGAGTTGTGAATGAAATTTTGGAAAACTTAAAGTTAATAGATATATGAAGAAAAATAAATTGGGACAAAAAGGAATACAACTTTTCATCAGAAAATGGTACAAAGATTGACCATGAACTAGGACATAAAAATATGGCAAACAAAAGCAAAAAAGGAGAAATAATAAATGCAACCTTTCTAGGTCATAATGCATTAAAATAACAATGAGTAAGGGAAAGTGGAGAGTCAAATAAAAATTATTTGAAAATTAAATATGATACTCTAAAATTGGTTGATTTTAGAACAAATTATAGAAACAATAATTTTCATTGAAGAGAATGACAATGAGTAGATATCATACGAAAATCTATTGGATGCAGCCATAGAAGTACTCAGGGGAAAATTCATATCCCTGAGTGCATATATTAACAAATCAGAGAGGGAAGATTTCAATGAATTGAGCATGCAAATTAAAAAAAACAGAAAAAGAACAAAATAAAAATCTCAAGACAAAAACAAAATTAGAAATACTAAAACATTAAAGGAGAAATTAATAAAACTGAAAGCGATAGAACTATTGAATTAATAAATAAGACTAGAAGCTGGTACTTTGAAAAAAAATAAAATAGATAAAGTACTGGTTAATCTAATAAAAAGGAAAGAAGAAAACCAATTGACAGCATCAAAGATGAAAAGGGTGACCTCATCTCTTTTTTTTTAATTTTTTTTGATGAATTAAGAAAACTTTTCCATGGTTACATAATTCACACTTTTTTCCTCACCTCCTCCCACCCCATTCCCATAGCCCACACTCAGTTCTACCTCACCTCAAATGAAGAGGAAATTAAGGTGATTATTAAGAATTATTTTGCCCAATTATATGGCAATCACTATGGCAATCCAGGTGATAGGGATGATTATTTACAAAAATATAAATTACCTAGATTAACAGCAGAAGAAATAGAATACTTAAATAATCCAATATCAGAAAAAGAAATTGAACAAGCCATCAAAGAACTCTCTAAGAAAAATTCCAAACTGCCAGATGGATTCACAAGTGAATTCTATCAAACATTTAAAGAACAACTAGTCTCAATACTATACAAACTACTTGACAAAATAAGCAAAGAAGTTCTACCAAATTCCATTCATGACAGAAACATGGTACTGATTCCAAAGCCAGGCATATCAAAAACAGAGAAATAAAACTACAGACCAATCTCATTAATGAATATAGATGCAAAAATTATAAATAGAACACTAGCAAAAAGACTCCAGGAAGTGATCACAATGGTTATTTACTATTATCAGGTAGGATTTATACCAAGAATGCAAGGTTGGTTCAATATTAGGAAAACCATCCACATAATTGACCATATCAACAAGTAAACCAACAAAAATCATGTCATTATCTCAACTGATGCAGAAAAAACCCTTTGAAAATATACAACACTCATTCCTATTGAAAATGCTAGAAAGTATAGGAATAGAAGGGCCTTTCCTAATATTTAAAATCATCAGCAAGCATCATCTGCAATGGGTATAAATTAGAAGCATTCCCAATAAGATCAGGAGTGAAACAAGGATGTCCATTATCACGTCTATTATTTAAGATTGTACTAGAAACACTAGCATTAACAATCAGAGAAGAAAAAGAAATTGAAGATATTAAAACAGGCAATGATTTGACTAAACTATCACTCTTTGCAGATGATATGATGGTATACTTAAAGAAGCCTAGAGAATTAACTAAAAAGCTAGTGGAAATAATGAACAACTTTAGCAAAGTTGCAGGATACAAAATAAAACCACATAAGTCTTTACCATTTCTATATATTTCCAACACATCTCAGCAGGAAGAGTTAGAAAGATAAATTCCATTTAAAATTACTCTAGATAATATAAAATATTTAGGAATCTATTTGTGAAGACAAAAGAAGGAATTATATGAACACAACTCCAAAACACTTCCCAGACAATTAAAACAAGATCTAAACAATTGGAAAAACATTGGTTGCTCATGGGTAGGATGAGCTAACATAATAAAAATGACAAATTAATTTACCCAAATTAATTTACTTATTCGGTACTATCAAACTACCAAGAACCTTTTTTACTGAATCAGAAAAAAAAAACTATAACAAAGTTCATTTGAAGAACAAAAGATCAAGAATATCAAGGGAAATGAAGAAAAAAACAAGTGTAGAATGGAGGCCTAGCAGTACCAGATCTTAAACTGTACTATAAAGCAGTGGTCGTCAAAATAATATGGTACTGGCTGTAAGGACGGGATTTGTGCAAGAGGAATGGAACAAAGTCTCTGTTTATTCTTATATGGCTAAGAGACAGAGGGGAGGATCACTGGAATATACATGGGATAAATGACCTCAGTAAGAAAATGTATGATAAACCCAAAGAGCGCAGTTTTTGGAACAAAACCCCACTATTTGACAAAAACTGCTGGGAAAATTGGAAAAGAATATGGAAGAGATTAGGTTTAGATCAACATCTCTCATCCTACTCCAAGATAAATTCAGAATGGGTGAGTGACTTAAATATAAACAAAGAAACTATATGTAAATTAGATTAACACAGAATAATTTACTTGTCAGATCTATGGGAAAGAAAACATTTTAAGACTAAGTAAGAGAGTATATTACAAAACGTAAAATGAATAATTTTGATTACATTAAATTAAAAGGGGTTTTTACAAACAAAATCAAAGCAACCAAAATTAGAAGGGAAGCAACAAATTGGAAAAAAATATTTATAAAAAAACTTCTGACAAAGATCTAATTACTCAAATTTATAAGGAGCTAAATCAATTGTGTAAAAAAAATCAAACCATTCCCCAATTGGTAAATAGGCAAGGGGCATGAATAGGCATTTTTCAGATTAAATAAACAAAACTATCAATAAGCACATGAGAAAGTGTTCTAAATCTCTTATAGTTAGAAAAATGCAGATTAAAACAACCCTGAGATACTGTCTCACACCTATCAGAATGGCTAATATGACAACAAAGGAAATTAATAAATGTTGGAGGGAATGTGGCAAAATTGGTACACTAATGCACGGCTCATGGAGTTGTGAATCGATTTAGCCATTCTGGAAGGCAAATTGGAACTATGCCAAAAGAGCTTTAAAAGATTCACTGCCCTTTGATCCAGCCATACTCTCTAAATCAGGGGTTGGCAACCTTTTTGGCCGTGAGAGCCATAAATGCCACATTTTTTAAAATGTAATTTCATGAGAGCCATACAGTGCTCAGAGTGCACGCTCCTGTTACAGTGCCTGAAAAAAAATTGATTATGGCTCCTGCAGAAAGAGCCATATCTGGCCCTCAAAAGAGCCAGATATGGCTCGAGAGCCATATGTTGCCAACCCCTGCTCTAAAGAGATAATAAGGAAAAAGACTTATACAAAAATATTTATAACCATGCTCTTTGTGGTGGCACAAAATTGGAAAATGAGGGAATTCCCTTAAATTGGGGAATGGCTGAATAAATTGTGGTATCTGTTAGTGATGGAATAATATTGTGGTAAAAGAATAATGAACTGGAGGAATTTCATGTAAACTGGAATGACCTCCAGGAATTGATGCAGAGTAAAAGAAGCTGAACCAGAAGAACATTGTACACAGAGACTGATAGACTGGCTGTACTAGCAGCAATGCAATGACCCAGGAAAATTCTGAGGGACTTATAGGAAAGAACGCTATTCCTATCCAGAGAAAGAACTGTGGGAGTAGAAACCAACTGCTTGATCACATGGTTCGATGAGGATAAGATTGGTGTTGTAGATGCTAAACAATCACTTTATTGCCAATATTAATACTATGGAAATGGGTCTTGATCAATGACACATTAAAAAAAAGCAGTGCAATTGCTGGTTCGCTATGGGAAGGGGGTGGGCAGAGGGGAGGGAAAGAATATGAATCATGTAACCATGGAAAAAAATTCTTAATTAATTACCTAAATAATTAATTAAATTAATTTAAAATTTTAAACAATTCAAAAATAAAATAAAAGTTTATCCAAAGTACAGAAGACTATTTCTTTCAAATATGGTTTACATTAGACAAGCTTCTCAAGACTACAAGCAGCTTCAGAAGATTATTACCAAAAGTATTTCTTTGGGGGCAGCTGGGTAGCGCAGTGGATTGAGAGCGGGAGGTCCTGGGTTCAAATCTGACCTCAGACACTTCCCAGCTGTGTGACCCTGGACAAGTCACTTGACCCCCATCGCCTACCCTTACCACTCTTCCACTTAGGAGCCAATACACAGTATTGACTCCAAGAAAGAAGGTAAGGGTTTAAAAAAATATTTCTTTAAGAATATACTAGCCCATAACACTATTCTGGTTAATTTAATTCAACTTATTTGAACAAACATGTATTAATGCTTTATTTGAAAAAGGTATAGTACTAAGTAGTGGGGACAAAAGATGAAAAATGGGATAGCCCTAACCCTATGGAATAATGTTCTAAGAGGGATTGGGAAGAATAAGAAGGTGTAAAATACAATGAAATAATTATAATGAACATAAGAATGTGATGGGGCAAAGGGGAGCAAGACAAAGTATTATTAAGAAAATATTTTCATTATTTTGACCTGAAAAAGAACATTATAAACTTCCATTCAAATATGATTGTGGGTAATATGAGAAACATGGTCCCTCTATACCTTCCTTTCTATATTATAGCCTTTATTTATTTATTTTAAACCCTTAACCTCTGTGTATTGGCTCCTATTTGGAAGATTGGTACGGGTGGGCAATGGGGGTCAATGACTTGCCCAGGGTCACACAGCTGGGAAGTGTCTGAGGCCAGATCCGAACCCATTATCTCCCATCTCTAGGCCTGGCTCTCAATCCACTGAGCTACCCAGCTGCCCCCTAGCCTTTATTTTTAGTTCATTATTTTTACTATAAATGACAGAGTCTATTCTAATCATACAAAAAATCTTGCCCACTACACAGTATTTTACTACCATTATTTTTTGCTAATTCAAGAAAAGCATGTTTCTCCAACATATAGACTCCCAATTCCCTTTTAAATCTCCATGAACAGAGAACAAGGAAACAACAATCAAAATTGAATTATATTTAATTTTATTGTACTCAGTTGTTGATAGTTATTACACTTCCTCTGCTTTCCTTTAGACTCAAGCCACATGAAACAAATTTTCAGAGAAAACTTTGTTATTGTATTAATGCTTTTCTAAATGAACCTGTGTAATTGGCTACAAAACAAACAAACAAAAACATACAAAAGAGGCTTATCTTAACTAGATGGAAAAATTAGGGACAGAAATAGTAATAATATGTCTAATTTTATTGGGTTTTTGGTACTTCAAATACTATAAAAATGGGTAACTTGTCTGTACTTTTGTGTCTTAGATCAAGACATCAAAGTCAGTTTTTTGGCTAAAATTAGCCTGTTTATTATATTCATGTATATTATTTTATGTGGTTATTATAAACTAATTATCCATGTTTTTTTATATTGATCAAAATCATTGGATAAAGCAATTAATAACTTTTCCTTGTCTACTGATAAGAGTGGGAAGAAATGTTTTATTGAAAAAATGTATATTTGTAGCCCATATTTGTAGCACATTATCCAGAGCCTTATAACACAGAAAATTGCGTCAAGTATAGAAACCCCGAAGCTATCCTGAGAAGGAATTATGCACGAGCACCTGAGATTCTACTTGAGGACCTAAAATATTTATTTATTTTAATCTAAAGATGAGATAGCTAGTTGGAAATACAATAATTAAACAATAACCTTTAAATCCATGATGAGAATATCTAACAAGCATAAGTCACTTTGCAGAAGTGAAAATTCAAAGTCATTTTCTCAATAGCTATCCAACTGAATACCTTAAATCAATACCTTAAAGCATGAACGTATGGCAGGTTCTACCAAGCTGGAAGTGTTTCAGAAATGGGCTTGATGACAGATGCTAAGTTTGCCTTCCAAAATTCTTTCACAGCTAAATTTAGAAAGACTATCATTAGGCTGGTTTCTGGGTAATTCAACCTGTGTTCAGAGTAATCTCAAAAACAATTTACTGAGTTATAGATTTATATTAATCTATAGTCTCAGTGGAAAGTATCCTTATACTTGTTAAATTAGAGCTTCTTTAAATATTAAAATGAGTATTGATTAATAAAAGACCTCAGGTGCTGGGCTGCAGAATCACCTGTTCATGAATTAAGATTCTTTGGAGATCCTAGGCAACAAAGAACTAGAGGGACGTTCATTTCTATTGGAAGTATTAAAAACAATACTAAAATGAACATATAATAACTGTAGTATTAACTTTTAAAATATAACATTTTAATTTTAAAAAATTTTAAAAGTTTATTATTCTGTTAGGATAACAGAATCAGTCTCAAACTTTAAAAATAATGTGTTATTTTAATATTAAATATACAATAAACTCTTAATATTGCTCTATTTCATTTTTGCAACATAAAATGGCTTATGTGGTTATTAAAAAAACTAGATTTAGGAAAAATGGTGATTATAAATTAATGAAGTCATAAAATGTAAAATCAAGAAAACAATGGATAAGATTCAAAAATGTAATAAAACCTTAACAATAAATAGGTTTTCTTGGTAATATTAATCTATGCTTTATTTGTTAATTACAATAACAGTAAAAAAGAGAGATAAAAGGGAAGGGGAGGAGAGAAAGAAAAGCAAAAGCAAAAGTATATTTAAAAATTGTTCCATCCATCCATCCCCCATACTTTGTAAACTTAGAGTGTTTTGACCTATTTTCTATGTAATCAAATTGTGACTTCTTACATTTAATATGCAAATATGCAAAAATATCTGTACTTGCTATAATGAATAATGACTTAAAAATGCTGTATATAGTATTTTATTCTTTCTAAATTAATTTCAAAATTGAAAATAGTTCTTTAAGTTATAAAAATTTCCATTTTTTCTTTTGGTTTGTTTAAAAACTTATTAATGATCAAAGTGAAGTTTTGGGGAGAATTTTTAAAATACTTAATCACAATATTTAAATCAGAATAAGAATAGAAATATGAAATGAAGACTGAATAAATCAATGAATAGCCAATCTTCAAGTGAATCTTTTTTAGTAAATTATGCTAACATGCTATCTACTTATCTCTCTGTCCCTGTCACATAAAATAATGAAAGATAAGCAAATTATAGAGGATTAAATACATATTATAAAATATATTTAATTTTATTACCTGAAAAACTAACATCAATATCATTATTGGATTTTTAGTTAATGAATTTTGAATAAGGGGTTAGAGTCACAGAGACAGTAAATTTGTTCTTAAAATATATTGCTAGGAAGTGTTAGGATTTCCCACTTCTAATGTCATTTTTTAATTGTCTTTCTAAAAGGAGCTAAATTAAAATTTTTAATTCACTAAATATTATATTGAGAACATCATGGCAATCTTTGAAATTGGAAAGTTCAAATTAGACATATTTTGCTCTACAATTCAAAATATCACAAAAACTTTGAAGGTTATTTCTATCTGGAAGTATAAATTCTGATTTCCTATTTTGTTACAAATCTTTTCAAAAAAGGTACCTGACATTTTTGAAAGGCATATTTATGCATTTTTACTGATGATAATTTCATTGTTTCATTATATGTGTTTTGAATTAATCTTATTAATAATATTTTGATCATATGAAAAATCTTTGAGCCAGTCCCCTTAATACTCTTGAAAGTCACTTAACAATGGGCTCTGACAGATTTAGAGGTAGAAGAGAACTCTGAATATATTTAATATATTAATATATTTAATCCTCCTTTATGGGGAAACAAAAGTCTAAATAAGTTAAGTAACTTGTTAAAGATGAATGTGTGATTCAACATCTATTCTTTGGAATATTTCACATTTTCAACAAATGCTCTTAATTTATGAGGACTCTCCCAGGTTCAGTCAAGTTAGACCATAATATAGTCATATTTCTATGATTCATTGATGCAGATGACAGCCTGCTGATGCCTTCTAATCTTATGTGACTACACATTTCCACCAAAATTCTTGGGAGTGTCAAATGATTCAATATGAACAAATAATTATTTTTTAGTAATAAAATGATAATAAAGATGTACATAATACAGATGACAAGAAAAACCCCATAGAAAATATCTCTGAAGTTTCAACAATGGAAAACTTAATAAATCTACCAAAATCTGGTTCCCATCTACCATTCCAAGTTTATTTCATATTTTTCATTTTTATGTTTTATGTATTATACTAACTGGGTTTCTATCTATTTCTCTTTGGGGACATTCTTTCTCCTATATCACCACTCCCTTGTAGAATGCTTAAATTTCTTCTAAAAAAAGTCAAGGTGCTATTTTTCTTCCCCATGTTTTTTCATAATTCTCTGGTGTTAAAATTCCTTTCCTTTAGGAAATTATTTTGAATTACTTCACATGTAGTTTTAATATCCTTTCTTCCGTACCTTTTGTACAGCTACATTTGTCTATAATTTTTGAAGTAGGCAAATACAATTAATATATAATGACTGTCTTTTTTTTCTATTTTACCTTGTGCCATAAATTGTATATAAATGATTTGAACAGAACTGAAAGGACATCCTTTAAAAGGTTTTGTGTTTCAGTGAAGGTTAGGTGAGGAAGGAAAACACACACACACACACACACACACACACACACACACACACAATAAAGCTAAATCTTAACTTGGCAAAATAAAAGAGATTCTGTATAACACTATTTATAATTGACTTTTACATCAGGAGTATCAACTTTGAAAGTAGTCAGTGAACTTTCTGAGAATTGTAGTGTTAAAACTGAGTTATATAACAATCATTACCACATTTATTTAAAAATATTTTAATAATGTAGATTTGTTCATAATCTTTTGTTTCAAAATAAAGATTTTTTAAAAGTATGCCCGACTTTTCTTTTTTGTTATTGTTTTTTTTTTCCACAGGGAATATTTGCCTTAATGCAGTATTACATCAAATCAAGTTCTACTGAACAATATGGCATCATATAACAATTCAAAATTCAGAAAAGAAACTTTTAGAAAAAACTTTTAAGAAAAAAACATTAAAATATGTTTAAATAGATGAAGTGAAAGGATGAGATAATTATCTAAGTCAAATCTTAATTGTCATACCTCAATTTGATTGTGTGTTTCCTCTCAGGCAATGTATTTAGGGCTTTTATTAGTAGGATTATGAAGATTATCCTCTAAGTTACAGTGCCACAGTTGCAAGTCAAGGCTAATACTATGGTTGATATTTTAAAATTATTTAATTCTGGCTTTATCATTTGTAAGGCTTCATTAATATAAAAAAGATTTGTCAGATATCGTATCTGACACCCGATATCTATTAAATTATATTCTAAGGGGAAGCAATAGGCTTCCCAAAATAAATAAGTTATCAATAATTTTAGGAGTAATTAACACCCTTTAAAATGACATTAATGCATTATCTTTCTTTTTAAGGATAGAATATTTAAAGAATATGCACCCCAAAGCCCCAATCAATTCCTTTTTTTCTGATTCAGACAATGAGAAATGAAAGACCCTGTAAATGAGTTAAGGAATATTCCTATGGATTTGGTGTTAAAATGGCTCCCCAGTGACATAACAAGGACAATTTCGATTACATTAAATTAAATAGGATTTTACACAGACAAAACCAATGCATCCAAGGAAACGAGAAAACTGGGGAAATTGTTTACACAAACTTCTGTAGTATTTATCTCATTTTTTTAAATAAGTGGGGAATTGAGTAAACTCATAAGAATACAAGTCATTCCCCAACTGAAAAAAGTTCAAAGAAACTGGTTAAAGGATATGAACAGGAAGTTAAAAAAAAAAAAGAAATTTAATTTTTCTATACTCATATGAAAAAATGCTCTACATCACTAAATATGGTGTCTTTAAATTAACTCTTACCTTCTATCTTAGAACCAATACTAAGTATTGGTTCCAAAGCAGAAAAATGCTAATGGTTAGGCAATTGGATTAAGTGACTTTCCTAGGGTCACAGAACTAGAAGTGTCTAAAGCAGATTTGAAGCTGGGACTTTCCATTTCTAGCCTACCTTTCACTTCCCTGAGACATATAGCTACCTACTGTTGATTGTTTTTTTAAAATAATCCTGATGATGTACTTTGCATATATCAGATTGGCTAATATAACAAAAAAAGAAAAATTACAAATGTTAGAGATCATGTGGGAAAATTGGGACACTAATGCTCTGTTGGTAAAGTTGTAAAATGATCTAAACATTCTGGAAAGCAAGGAGTTATAAAGTTATGCATTCTTTTAGACCCAACAATACAACTACTAGGTTTGAATCATAAAGACTTTTTTTAAAAAGCAAAATAACCCATATGTAAAAAAATATTTATAGCATCTCTTTCTGTGGTAGCAAAGAATTAAAAATAAAAGGGATGTCCATCTATAGGAAAATGACTAACAAGTTCTAGTATATGATGGTGAAGGAGTGCTATTATATACTCTAAGAAACAATAAGTAGGATGTTTTCATAAAAATCCAGAAAGATTTAAATAAACGGATGTAAAGTGAAATGAGAAGAACCAAGAGAACATTGTACTGAGTAAGAGCAATATTGTATGATGATCAGTTGTGAATAACTAAGTTGATCTCAGGCATACAATGGCTTAAAATAATTCTGAAGGACTTACAATGAAAAATATTAACCACTTCTAGATAAAGAACTGATGCAGTCTGAATACAGACTGAAGCAAATTTTTATTTCATTTCCTTTTCTTTTTTTGGTCTGTGTTTTCTTTTATAACAAGACTAATATGGAAATATGTTTTGCAAGTATATCAAATTACTTAGCCTATTAAAAGAGGGTAGAGAAGGGAAACAACTTGGAACTCAAAATTTAAAAATGATAATCAATATAAAAGTTGTTTTTACATGTAATTGGAAAAATAAATATATAAAAATGGCTTCTCAATTCCTTAAAGTGGGTAAGCATAAATAGGCATATATATTCACACAATGTTGTATGCAAACCACTCCAATATATTTGCCAAGGAAATCCCACATGTGGTCACTGAGAATTGGACACAACTAAATGACAGCAGCAATATTATGCTCATAAAGATGTTAATTTTGGTATCAATATTATTAGAAATAAATAACTTGCATTTTTAATCAAGAAATAAAGTACCCATCTGATTTGCTTAACCCTTCAGTTTTCACACGGAATTTTAAGTTTATGAAGCTGACAGTATGATAGTGCAAATAGGGTAGGCTTTGGGATCAGTCAATGAGGTTTTAAATCCCAGGATTGGTACTTACTACCTGTGTGACCTTGGGAAGTTATCACCTCTTTATCTCCATTCCCTCCTTTATATAATGGTGTGCCTAGACTACAAAGCCTCCAACATGTCTTTCAATTCTACTTATCTTGGGATCCTATGATACATGTAGCTATAAATAAAATTGTCCAAAAACAATTATATAAAATCATCTGATTTGTACCAATAATAATATAATTTACTGTAAAATTTGTTTTCAATGGTTAAAAAAATAAGCAAAAAAATGTGATAATGCCTGAAGAAACCTTGGAGAGCATCCAATCTCATTTTACACTGTAAGTTCAGAGATTAGGAAGCAACTTGAGCAAAGTTATACTGTGAATTAGAAACCAGATCTTGAGGCTCTCAATTCAATTCTCATATATTTTTTTAACATAGTTATTCATAATAAGCTAGAAAATGTTCCCAATGAGGATATATGTATAGAATGCTGAATGACTGGACAGCTGTGTGAAAAACACACAAATAAACTGCTCCACAGACACAGTTTATACAAAAGCATTTCTAATTTACTGCAGCATCATTATTAGAATTAGTAATTAGCTCTATTCTATGACCTCACTGAACAGATGTCTAAATTTTTGCCCAATCGTTTACTGATTTAAAAGAAAATAAAAACTCTAAACTTCAGATCCTGCATTTCTTTTAGAATGACCATTTCATGCAAATAAAAATAGCACTGATGTACTACCTCATACTTAGCAGATTGGCCAGTACAACAGTAAAGGAAAATAATAAATGTTGAAGGGGATGAGGCAAAATTGGGGCATTAATGCATTGCTGGTGTAGTTGTGAATTGATCTAACCATTCTGGAAAGCAATTTTGAACTATGCTCAAAGGCCTTAGACTGTCTGCCCTTTGATCCAGCCATACCACTGTTAGGTTTGTACGCCAAAGAGATAATAATGAAAAATGTTGATACGAAAATATCCATAGCCCGGCTCTTTGTGGTGGCAAAAAAATTTGTTAAATGAAGAAGTATCCCCAGATTGGGGAATGGCTGAACAAATTGTGGCATATGATGGTGATGGGATACTATTGTGCTATGAGGAATGATTAACTTGATTTCCATACAAGCTGGAAAGACCTCCAGGAAGTGATGTAGAGTGAAAGGAGCAGAGCCAGAAGCATGTTGTACCCAGAGACTGAAACATTATGGAGTGATCAAATGTAACAGACTTTGCTACTAATAGCAATGCAATAATCCAGGACAATTCTGAGGGACTTATGAGAAAGAATGCTATCCACATCGAGAGAAAGAACTGTGGGAGTAGAAGAAACACAGAAGAAAAAACATTTGATTCATCCCTTATTTAGGATATAGGGCAGGGGTTGGCAATGTATGGCTCTGGAGCCATATCTTGCTCCACCTCCTGACCAGCCAGTCTGGGCAGAGCCCCAGGATGTGCCCCAGGGGGCCCTTCAGCCCATGCCCCATATTCCAGTGCCTTATGCCTCCATCCTCCTCCTTCCTCATGCATTTATGGCTCTCATGGCCAAAAAGGTTGCCAACAGTTGATAAAGGGTATAGGATGTGGGGATGCGGTTTTAAGATTACTCTATTACAAAAATGAATAATATGGAAATAGGTATTGAGTGATAATACATGTATAAACCAATGAATTACTTGTCAGCTTTGGAGCAGGAAGGAAAAAGAGGAGGGAAATAACATGAATAATGTAACTATTGAAAAATACTTTTAAATAAATAAACAATTGAATGGCCATTTCGCTAACATAATTCTTCCAGTGAACTAATTTGTCAAGTCACCTAACCTGTAAGCTTCAGTCTCTTTACATATAAAAGAAAAGTGTTGAACTAGATGACCTTAAAGCCCCCTCCAGCTCCAAGTCTGTGAAACTATGATCTTATGTCCTCTTCCAATGCACCTTCCATCTTTGAAGATGAGCCTTGTGTCTTACATTCAATCTCCTGCCTAATCTTAATTATTAGACCTCTTCAGGATGTCCAACACCTCCCCTCCACTGATACAGCCTTTTCCTGTTTTAGTTCTTCCTCATCTTTCATTTGCTATCAGAATAGTCTCCTAACTGGTTTCCGTGTTTCCAAAATCTCTCCCCTCTTTAATTCTCCTCTAGAAATTTGTCAGGTTAATATTTCTGAAATAAAGATCTGACCATAAAAGCTCAAGAATAAAAAGTCTGCTGTATATTTACCTATATATACAGAGATAGAGATATGTGTGTATACATACACATAGAATATATATATATATGTATATATATACAGGTATATTTGCCACATATACATATAAGTATATATGCATACACAAATACATATGTATATACTTATATATGTATATTTTTGAATCCCTAACAAGTACCATAGTGGCTAATACATAGTAGTCACTCAATAAATGGGTTAAATTAAAATGAATCTAGAATGTAATTATTTCCATTAATCTGAATTAATTTTACTGTATTGATTTAAAGTCTTCCTATTCTTTACTCCATCAAATAAAATTTTGCACAACTGAAAATTGTTTTAATTTTATCTCCCAAGCCTTCACTCCTGTTCCTCCCTTCATTAAAATGATTATAGATTATGACAGGTTAAACTTTATACATCATTTCCTAGTGATAGATATCTGTAACTGACAGCCAATGCAACTAAAAGATGTTTACTATTTCTAAAAACTGAGGTAGATGTTGTCAGCTTTACATTTCTTTCAAAATGTGGCTTTTCTTATTTTTAAAAGGCCATGTTTATCCTTAAAATGTTTTCTTATAAGCTTCCCTCTCTCTTTTGGGGAGGTTCAACTTTATCCCAAAGAAAAACAGCAGGATTACATCCAAGAATCTTTAGAGGCATTTTGCAAAGATTCATCCATTAATATATTTTATTAGTAACAAATAACCCAGGAAAATTAGCTTTACATGCCCTCTGGAGAATTATTTAAATGGTAACATCTGCTCTTTTAATTTCTAAACTCTGAAAACAATTAATTTACTTTTTTCAATGATCTTTTTTTATAAACCTGCTTGATAGAGTTTCTTTGAGATTTATTGATTAGATTTTTATCATTATTAAATCAGAATTATTTGGTCACTAGGGAATAACACAGTCATCAAACACTAAAGGCACAGTTTCATTTTATCATGTCAAGAGAAAGGGTTATATCTGCCATATTCTCTATCAGTACTAGAATATTTAATGAATAAATTAATACAGTGCGATAAGTACTACAATGGTTACAAGTCCCTCTTAGTGCCATTAACACTCATTAACACACTAACAGGTTTTATTAGATTGACTACTTGTCACATAATCCACAATAAAACCCTAAAGAAATAGACTAAAATATAGATAATTTGGGGAGCTTGAAAGAAGACATGGAAAGTAATGGAGCATAAGCATTAAATGCCCTAGGGAGCTGTGACAGAATTGAGCAAACATCAAAAGGAGGTAGAAAAATGGTAGAAAGTAAATTTTACCAACTATCTTAATGTCAGCCTTAATTAAAAGATTTGGAGGAATTTTAATTATGCTTTCATTGATATTTTTATATAGGGCTTTTTCCTTGTATTTGTCCTTCATGAAACATTTATTAAGGTTCTGGATTTCATGATTTTTTCCCTTCAAAACAATATTTCCAAGCAAAATCTATCTATATAATGGAGGAAATACCAAAAGGAATCAAGGTCATAGTTTTTGGTGGTTCTTTTCCATGCTTTAAAATGCTGTTTAATATTACACACACACACACACACACACACACACATACACACACACACACACACATATATATGTGAGGGTTTATAACATTTTGAGATCTGCAAAACACTCTATATGCATTTGATTTCATAGCTACCCTGCAAAATTAGTACTTCAGGCATTATTTTTCTTTTTTCTAGATGAGTAGACTGACCATGAGAGCTTGAATGATTTGTCCAAGGTCACATAGCTATGTATCACTGGAAAGATTTGAAACCAAATCTCTTTCTACTCCAGATATATCACATTCCTAAATCTTTAAAGAAAAATAAGTTTAAATACCCAAAGGTCTACAGAAGCATAACCTACAACTTATTAAAAATTTAAAGAGATTTAAACTTATCAGAGCAAGTCACGTGGTGGATGGTGTAATCCATCCATCTCCTGGGGATCTCTTTTCTTGAAAAGCAATGTTCTAGCAGAAAAGGAATCAAACAAATGCAAGAACTATGGAAGATGTTTCAGTTAGAGAGTTGACACTCTTATGATTACTAGAATCCACACAGGTGAAAAACCTTTAATCAAGATGTAAAGTTTTACAACAGGAATTAGATCTTAGCTACAGGTTATGGAGGGACATTAAGACATCACCTATCTAGTCTCCTCATTTTTATTAGTGTGGCATGGAAGGTGTGGAAAGGTAAAATTACTTTGCTTTGACAGGTAACAAGAATTATAACCAAGAGTCAAATTTCTGACTCTAAAGAGTACTATATTCATCGGACTTTTGGTTACTCACTAGATGGAACTGAGGAGGCTAGGGAAAGCAAAAATAAAAAATTGAGAATAATTGAGGTTTTGAAGTTAGGCGATGGAAAGAATGAAGGTAGCATCAACAGAAATAGAGAAACTGAAACACAGTCCAGGATTTAGAGAGAGGATAATGGCATGACTTTTGTCCACATTGAGTTTAAATTCTCAATTGTATATTTTGTTGTAGTCAGATAACCAGTAGAGATTTCCATACATAAGGACAGAAGTCAATCTTTTGGTTTCATTGACATAAGGAACTCCCAGATCAGAAAACACATGCCACAAAATTCAGCAACTTGCCTCCAGCATATAGTCTTAGAAAATTGTCTAAATTGAGAAGTAAAGTGACTTGTCAAGCATCTCATACCTTGTATGCCAGAGACAGGAATGAGAAATTCAGGATAGATTTAGAACAACTCCATTATTTTGTAAATGAGGAAAATGAGACTGGTAGAAGTAGCAAAAGGTCACACAAAGAAAAGTGAAAACAAGATATCTACTAATGATTCAGCTAAAATGTAATAACCTGATCTTTACTGTTTTAAACTTAATTACTAATGTTCCATTAAAAAGGAATGTTGGCCAGTTTTGCTCTCTAATCATTTGGATAGGATGAATATTTTGCACAACACATTGATCTCTCAGATAACAAACATTTATAAACAATCTATTGTTAGCCAAGCACTGTGATAAGTTCAGACTTACTTAGGGCAGAGTATCCTTAAAATATGTTGAGTGTGAAAAATATTGTGCCAAGGGACATACCTGATAAATGCAGATAGAAAAAGGTTTCTATCATGCTTACATCTTGATGTACCTCAGAGAGTGCAGAAATGTGAAAACTATGTGCAATAGATAAAAGTATTCAGCGTGAACTCAAATCTTTTTTATTAGGGAATATATACCTGGGAGGAACTCTTCAAGTGTGACATTTGTGGAGCAAACTTCAATCAGTGTTCATGCCTTAATGTCTATCAGAACAAAATCCTATAAATAGTGACACAAACTCCATCTATAGTAATTCCCTCTTTCTGGTCATAAATTCCCCTTTAAAAATGCCACTGCTGGCATTTCTTCAGGAAATAATCTTTCTTTACATTTCAAGTCATTCACCAACACACAAGAGAGACATTGGATGCAGAATGTTTACAAATCTGCAATGATTAAGAACCCTTAATTTCCACTACAATTTGTCTGATTAGCCGCTTGGCACTCCGGGAAGTAAAAGAATCTTTAGGTAACCCATGGCATATTCAGAAATATGGCTACCTTGTTGGCTGGAGTTTCATGTTTCAAGTGACACCACAGTGATTTAAAAAAAATGTTCTTCATCTTCAAGAGAGACTGAGCTTTCACAGTAACATCAGCCAAGAGTGTTTTTCCTAAAATGACCCTGAAACCCCAAACACTAAAAGAGCCCTTAAACTAAGATATTGTGGGATCCTTTCCAATTTAAGCTTCAACAGGGAGGGAGGGAAAAGGATGGAGGAAGGGGAAAAAAGGGTTGTTATTTTTTACTACCGCAGCCTTGAAGCACTATGTGTCTGTCTAGAGAGACAGACAGAGAAGATATGATTCATATCACTGCTCTACTGAGTGAGGAGAGGGCACTTGGGCTCACGTGACCTTCATCTGTTCCCCCTTTTTATCTTTCCCATCACGGAGCCACATGAAGAAGGTAACATCATAGGAGGGAAAGCTGGCAAGTGAGGGGATGACGGGGTATGGAAGGCATTCTAAGTTTTATGGCAAATTGAAGACACTTCCTAGTACATTTTAATCAATTTAATAAAATTTTTAAGTATTCTGATGGTAAATAAGTAATTCTACAAATACAAACTCTACTCTCTTACTGACTTCAAAGAGCTGGTATACCTATAAGGAGAATTAGGTCTCCAGTAGACCTAGGTCTCCAAGGAGGGGAAAAGATAGTTAATTTATACCCTAAGGCCATGTCTGCATGTCTCAGTGAATCTTTTTTTTTTTCCCTAGGACTCTAGCTTCCTGCATTGTGAACAGTGTGGAACAATTTTCCCTACATCAAAAGTGCAGAAAAGGAGCGCTTTCACAATTTGATGAAGGGCACTTGCAGAAGGGAGTGTACATGCAATTCTCTCTCTCCCCAACCCCTTTTCTCTTTCTTTCTGCCTCTCCTTCCTTCCTTCTCACTCTTAATGAATGCATCCTTTAAAATCTACTTGGAATAAATTTATTACTTGACGTTAAATTTGCTTGTTGAAGGAAAATCAATAACTAAAGAACTTAAATTTAATTATTCTTTATATCATTGTGTGGAGATATTTTCCAAGTGGAGTGATCATTTATTTATCAAGATTCATTAAAAAATTAAGTATTTCACATAAGTGAATTTCCTAAAGAACATATAGCTAGCTAAAAAGATTGATGAAGATTGATATTCAACACAGCCACATCCTTATAAACTAACCTTTCCTTATCGTATTAATATGTTGATGATCATGAGTGCATATATGTTTCATAGAATATAGAATATATGATATATATTATAATTATATATGATAGGGCTATTATATAAATTATATGTAATATATTATAGGGCTAAAGAAGAGTATTATTCAGAGATATTTATCCTTAAAATAAATATCTTTAAAATACTATTCTGGAAATCCTGCTTTTAAAAAAGCATTATTTGTTGCTGCACTATTCTGATTAATGTGCTTACTCACAAAACAACTGCAGTCACTGATAAAAATATTACGCAGCCCAATTTCCTACTATTCAGGTCTAATAAATAGGATAATATACCACATAGTGACTTTCTACTTATGTTCCTTGTAATTTCTTCCTTTGATAAAAAGATTGGAATAGTAACTAGACATGTCTTTTTATCAACAAATAAATTGATATAGGGAACACTTTGTTAAGAAAATTCCTATTGCCAATACATATATGAAGACAAATTTATGCATCCTTCAATATTTGTATTAAGTGATCTTGTGAAACAAATAAAGGTAAACATACAAAATAAGATAAAATGTAGATATGAGATATTTTTTAGAAGTCCCAACAGTCACAAAGAAATGGTAGTCCTTTCTGGAGTTAAATATTTTCTGATACTCTCAAGAGAATTTTCTTTAGATAGGGGACAGATGAAGTTGTTCTAAGAAATTTTAATGCATGTTGTAGGAGTAATGGTCCTAAAATATTAACCCCACAATATATAGACCTTTTCTTGTTATTAAGATGATGTATACTTAATTAAAACAACTATATCTACATAAATGTGTTTGCAAAACCATATATTATATTCTGAAAAAATGTATTTCTTTTAAGACCTATATCAACAATATCATTCCAACTAAAGAAAAGGAAAGACCTTTCTTCTGCTTTTTCCTCTTGTACTAAACCATTTTATTAGAAGATTCTTTGAGAGACATACCATAATGATGCTATTATTTCTGACTGATGGTAAGAGGGTGAATGTGTTCTGGAGACATTGTTCTAAGTATGATATTGCTCATCCTATTCATTTCTTAGTTCTTGCACTCATCCAAAGGCTTAGTGTTAGGTGTTCTGATACTATTGGGATAGGGCAGTAGGGCAGAGACTAGAGTATTTCTCCAATATATTAATGAATACTCTCCATCCCATACCTTTTACTAAGGGAGGATTTGTACTTAGTGAAAGTCTTCCAATGGTATGATAGAATCAGATGAAACAGGTTAATGAGAACTGACTATTAAATTTTTAGTGAGAATTTATACCACTGAAATCAGCAAATGTTTCAAATCAAGATTTGATTTATTGCTTTATTGATTGTTATATGTAAAACAATCTCTCTCTAATGTCAGACATTCAGAATCAATTAAATTATCTGGGGAAAAATGGTGCTGAAATAGAACTTTGGTCCTAAGTGATTTAACATATGACAGCAAATCAGTTCCCTTCTTGGGTGGTTGGGGGGAGCTCCATGTTAGAAGACTGTTACTATAAATTCTGAAAGGGAGGAAAGCCTTCTGATAAGTTTACAATTGAAGAAGGAAGTTTATTTAATACAAGATAGAAACATTAGATATAGAATTTTCTTGCCTTTGAAGTTTGGAAAGACAATTTGCTTTGTTCTGAGGTTTGGGAACTTGGGAAATGAACCTGAAAAACACAGTGATGTCTGTGTCTCACTTTTCATAATGATAAGTAGAATGATAATCTTGCCCATCTAAATTATCATTTATGTTAATACATTCTATGATTAAGGCAACATAGTGTAGTAGAGAGGCAAATAGACTAAATGCCAGGAGAAACTGAAGTTTGAATCCAGAATTTGATAGCTATTAGCTGTGTGATTTTGAATGATTCTCTCAGTTTGTAAACCTCCATTTCTTCAACAGTAACATGAATATCATATTCCTATAGATTACTATTGTGGTTAATAACAATTTCAAGCATTCAGGTATTATGTTAAAAATATTTGTTTGTTACAATTAACTTCTTCCCTCCTTCCCCTCCCCTCAATAGAGATGGTATCATCTGATAAAAAATATATGTATATTTATAAAATCATGACTTACTTATTTCTTTTTTTTTTTAAACCCTTGTACTTCGGTGTATTGTCTCATAGGTGGAAGATTGGTAAGGGTGGGCAATGGGGGTCAAGCGACTTGCCCAGGGTCACACAGCTGGGAAGTGGCTGAGGCCGGGTTTGAACCTAGGACCTCCTGTCTCTAGGCCTGACTCTCACTCCACTGAGCTACCCAGCTGCCCCGGACTTACTTATTTCTAATTATTAGTTCATTCTCTGGTGGTGGACGCACACAATTCATTCTTCAAACAATATTTCTGTTGCTCTATAAATTTTCTATTGCTTCTGCTCATTTCACTCTTCAGAATTTCATATAGTCCTTTCTAGAGTTTTCCAAAATTACTGCTTTCATTTCTCAACATAAAGAAGGATTTCATCAAATCATATGCCACAATTAATTTAGCCATTCCCCAGTTGATGTTCTTTGCCAGTACAAAGAGAGCTGCTATAAATGTCTTTGAACATATTGGTTCTTTTCCCTTTTTTCACTGATCACCTTAAGAAATAAACCTAATAGTGGTATTTCTAGGTCAAAATGTATAAACAGCTTAATAATTTTAAGCATAATTCCAGATTTACTCCAGAATTGTTGGATCACTTTGCAGTTCTACCAACAATGTATTATGATATTCATTTTTCCATATCCCTTCCAACAGTCTTTTTATCACTTTAGCCATTCTGAATAGGTGTGAGATATCTCAGAGTTATTTTGATTTGCATTTCTCTAATCAATAATGATTTGGAGCATTTTTCCATATATTTATATACAGCTTTGATTTCTTCATTCAAAAACTCTCTGTTCATATCTTGATTATTTATCAACTGGGAAATGACTAATATCCTTATATATTTCAGAAAGTGATATTTTAGATATCATTAAAAAATACCCTTACCTTCTGACCAAGATTTGATGCTAAGTATAGATTCTTGAGCAGTAGAACCGAAGGCAAATGAAATTAGACAACTTGCCCAACATCATACAGCCAGGAAATACCTGAAGCCAGATTTGAACCCAAGTGTTTCCTATTCAGGTCTTAATAATTTGATGGATTGTACTACCTCTCTACCCTGCATTTGTATTTCACTGAAAGAATTGCAAAGTACTTTACACATATATGTTTTCTCTGATTCTCAGAACAACTCAGTGAGATAGATGTTATTAGGATCAACATTGTAAAGGGAAGGAAATGAAGGCTGAGAGAGATTCTGCAAAATGCCCATTTGAACAATGTCTATTCTAGTAGTATAATTCTTATATTTCTGACTCTAAAGCCAACATTATTTTTGTACCAGCTAGATGTCCATAAATAGTAGTTGCTGTGAGAATTCAGTGAAATTATATGAAAAATACTTATAAATGGTAGATATTTTATTCCATTCATGAGATGTTGGAGATATTGACAGATGAATATGGATACATTTTTCTGTCAAACAGCTCAAAAGCCTTATATGAAGTTAATGATCTCTGCATCTTAGCATTTTCTCTTTAGCATATTGAAAAGTTTGCAAGTTATTCAAAATGTTTACTCCTAAAGCAAGGGTGTGCTAGAGTCAGTTGAACCTTCTTTGGACAAGTTATTGTTCAGATGATCACTTACACTTTGGAAATCAGCAAAAACTACAGTTTGGGGATTGATTTATTGTATTTTTGATCAAATTTAAAAGTGTGTTGTGGGAACATATTCCCCCACCCCCACCCCCAGAGAGCTTGTTTATACACATTTTTAGGAGAGGAATTCAGACTGAAGAAATAGATCTGAAAATTAAATAAGGCTGATATTTGAAACCATGGGAGTTGAGATTAGGAAGGGAGATAGTATAAAGTACAGGTTTCCCTTAGTATGCAGAAAATAAAACAACATGCCTATAAAAATTACAAATATGAAAGATCATGGGGTAAGCTATACAGAGAGGATTTAGTAAAGACAAATCAAATTACTTGTCATGAAAATCTCAAGTTCTAAAATGTGAAATAGTTTTGGTAAAAGAATTACTTGAATAGGGCTGGGTTCTGTTTTTCAAATATTGTATCAATCACAACACAGGCATTCTGTGAATAATTCTTATTTCATAAGTAAAATAAAAGTTATTCTAAATATTTCCTGATAAATATGTGCAAATCTTGGAAGTTTTCTTGCAAACTAAAATGCAACTTCTTGTTGTTAAAGGGCATTCAAATAAAATACACTTCATAAGAAAATCCTTTAGTGAATTTCATGAAGGTTTTTAATCCAAAACTTGAAACCGTGAGATAATTGGAACCAAATTATATGTATTTTAATGAAAATCCTCTTCTATCTTACTTTAACTTTGTTCAGCATATTATTATGGTTCTATTTATATTCACCAACTAATACTCAACAAAAGCCATCAAAAATCGAGTAAGGCTTTAATGTAGAAAAATTACTATTAGGAGAAATTGGTAGACACCATTTTTTAAAAGAAATTCTAAATTGTTTCTACATTGAGTCTTCTCTGGTGCTATGAATTTTTAGCCAAATTATAAATTATTTTTTACTAAAGCTATAGTTTTACATTATGATAAAAAATAATTAAGATAACATAGCAAAGAATAGTCAACTATGAAAACTTTGCTTTAAAATTCTGATATTGTATATATGTATATATAGCCCTGAATATATTTACACAAAAGAATAGCATCAGTAGTTCAAAAATTTAATTTGTATTTTGTTCATGACATAGGACTTTTACATTCATTAAGAAGCTGGATTCACATAATATCAAGCCTAAAACATAGAAATTATACAGCAATTTTCCAAGAAAGAAGAGTATAATGTTTTTACATGTCTAAACCATAGTGACTGACTTGATTTTTTCAGGTTGCAATAGTAATAAGCCAGATTGAGTGCCATAAAGAAATTGACAGGTGGCAATATGAATTTTATGAGTTAAAAAGGTAATATTTAAAGTCTTTCATCTTGTCACAAAAGCCTTAGAGTTGGTAAGGCAAATTGGTGAACTCGATGGTTAGCAAATGTTTATAAGTCAGTAGTGAGCTGACAAAGGGTCATCTCTGTTCAATGCTTCTAACACATACTTGCATGAGTAACAATAGGCAAGTCTTCTAAATGCTGAAATCAATTCTCTAAGGCTTTAGGTTTTCCAGACAAGTTGCTAATATACATAAGTAAAGGGAGTTCTTATTGCCCCCATGGTTGAAATCACTCCCCATACCCAGTAAAAAGGATGTGAAATGTACACATTATCACAAATATGGCTTATAATTTGACTTTAAATTTAACATACCAATCTAATCAACATTTATTTCAGTCAGGAGCAATATTTATTATTAAAAGCACATTGACTCCATCTTGTTAAAAAAAATCTAACAGCCTCATACCAAAAATTCATATTAAGAAATAACAAAAAACTTTTAGGATGGATCCTCAAAACATAGGCATGGAAAATGTCTTTAGAGACCTTCCTTTTCCTTTAAACAAGTAACACAAGTGGGAAAATCTCTTATTTTTCAACATAAATTTCTAGTTTTTATTGATATATTCCTTTAAATGCTTTTTTCATAATAGTTTTGTGAGATGAGGCTCATATGAATTATTATTTACAAAGAAAACAAACAACCTCACAAAACAGCCTACAGTCAGACAGCTAGCACATACCACTGCCAGCATTCAAAAAAGGTTTTGGTTTCAAAATCTGACATTGTTTCCATTTTGCTATGCTGTCTCCACAAGCTTACATATGTATGTCGTATTTATTAATAGATTACTTATATACACACATTCTTCTTTTCTTTATATCTGATTTAATTGTTATAAGGAGCTTTTCATGAAGAAATGCCCTTTCTCAATTCAGACAAAAGCCAGCTATTTTATAAATTATGTATAATGTAATTCCTGGGAAAAGAAGAAATTAAATGACTTACCTAAGGTCATACATATAGTATATCCAAGGCCAGGATTCATACCCCAAAGGGATCATAAGGAAAAATACTTGTACAAAAACATTTATAGCCTTGTTCTTTGGTAGCAAAAAATTGGAAAAGGAGGGGATGCCCTTCTATTGAGGAATGGCTGAAAAAATTGTGGTATCTATTGGTAATGTAATACTGCAGGGCTAAAAGGAATAATAAACTGGAGGAATTCCATGTGAACTGGAATGACCTCCAGGAACTGATGCAGAGTGAAAGGAGCAGATCCAGGAGAACTTTGTACACAGAGACTGTGGTACAAACGAATATAATGGACATCTGTACTAGCAGCAATGCAAGGACCCAGGAAAATTCTGAGAGACTTATGAGAAAGAAAACTAGCTACATTCAGAGAAAGAACTCTGGGAGCAGAAACACAGAAAAAAATAACTACTTGGTCACATGGATTGATGGGGATATGATTGGGGATGTAGACTCTAAACCAGTGATTCCCAAAGTGGGAGCTACTGCACCCTGGTGGGTGCTGCAGTGATCCAGGAAAGTGGTGATGGCCACAGGTGCATTTATCTTTCCTATTAATTGCTGTTAAAATTTAAAAAAAATTAATTTCCAGAAGCTAAGTAATATTTTTCCTGGAAAGGTGGCGGTAGGCCAAAAAAGTTTGGGAACCACTGCTCTAAATGATTATCCTAGTGCAAATATGAATAAAAGGTCTCTATCAATGGCACATGTAAAACTCAGTGGAATTGCATGTTGGCTATGGGAGGGGGTTGGGAGGAAGGGAGTGAAAGAATATGAATCATGTAACCATGGAAAATTTTTCTTAATTAATAAAAAAATTTTAAATTAAAAAAATTAAATTAAAAAAAGACTAGGCTTTAAATAAGTAGTACTCATTCTGAAGCCAGGTCTCTATATGTAATTTCATGTGGCCATCTTCATTTCAATAATTATGAAGATAATATAAAATAGCATAGTATGTTCTATTATAGCATCTTGCTATTGTTCAATCATTCAAACAATATTTTTCGGTCATGTCCAACTTTATGACTTCATTTGGTGTTTTCTTGGGAAAGACACTGGGTGGTTTTTCATTTCCTTCTCTATCTCATTTTAATAGATGAAGAACTGAGTTAAACAGGGTTAAGGAACTTGTCTGGCATCTCATACCTATTACAAGTCTGAAGCCAGGTTTGAACTTGGGAAGATGAATCTTCCTGAAATCAAGCCCCAGCACTCTATTCACTGCCATGTACCTGCCCCTTATAATATCATAGTATAGCACTGACCAACACAATGTAATAAAAGACATGATATACAACTCCATTCAATATAACATATAACCAGGTCGCAAAAAGTACAAAGAATGAATCCCTTAAAGTGGTCACATATATATGAATTCATACTATATGAAGGTATAATTATGTAAAATTGGAAATACATAATTTGAATTTGGATAAAGCTGCTATTTCATAGGTTCTTCATTTGCATTCATAACATAATATCATATATGATATAAGATGTGGTATCCTGAATGTTCTTAAGCTTTGGACAGTGTGGTGTATCTCATATTTGTCCATATGATAAATTACCCATTACTCAGGAACATAGTGCTAGTTTTTAATATACTTCTTTAATTATATTTAATTATAATTAAATATATTTGATCTTAGTATCGTCCTCGATCTTAATTATTTTTTATCCTAATATTATCTTTGATCCTAATATTATCATTATCATATATCCAATTTCTAAGTGTTTAAGTAAATTTAAGGGAGAAAAAGGTACATAAATTCCTTAAGAAGTATGTAAATAAATAATTTGTTCAGTTCTTTGTTCCTCTTGTAGAATTTCAAGACTTAGGGACCACTAAATATGGCAATGGAGATTTGTGTCAGTAATGAAAATTATAATTGTAATATTATATCATTATATAATATAATTTATGTTATTATTATATTATAGTATTATATAAATTTATAAC
>NC_058132.1:570696207-570705137 GCF_016433145.1 Gracilinanus agilis | reverse complement strand
AAAAAATTTTAAATTAAAAAAATTAAATTAAAAAAAGACTAGGCTTTAAATAAGTAGTACTCATTCTGAAGCCAGGTCTCTATATGTAATTTCATGTGGCCATCTTCATTTCAATAATTATGAAGATAATATAAAATAGCATAGTATGTTCTATTATAGCATCTTGCTATTGTTCAATCATTCAAACAATATTTTTCGGTCATGTCCAACTTTATGACTTCATTTGGTGTTTTCTTGGGAAAGACACTGGGTGGTTTTTCATTTCCTTCTCTATCTCATTTTAATAGATGAAGAACTGAGTTAAACAGGGTTAAGGAACTTGTCTGGCATCTCATACCTATTACAAGTCTGAAGCCAGGTTTGAACTTGGGAAGATGAATCTTCCTGAAATCAAGCCCCAGCACTCTATTCACTGCCATGTACCTGCCCCTTATAATATCATAGTATAGCACTGACCAACACAATGTAATAAAAGACATGATATACAACTCCATTCAATATAACATATAACCAGGTCGCAAAAAGTACAAAGAATGAATCCCTTAAAGTGGTCACATATATATGAATTCATATTATATGAAGGTATAATTATGTAAAATTGGAAATACATAATTTGAATTTGGATAAAGCTGCTATTTCATAGGTTCTTCATTTGCATTCATAACATAATATCATATATGATATAAGATGTGGTATCCTGAATGTTCTTAAGCTTTGGACAGTGTGGTGTATCTCATATTTGTCCATATGATAAATTACCCATTACTCAGGAACATAGTGCTAGTTTTTTAATATACTTCTTTAATTATATTTAATTATAATTAAATATATTTGATCTTAGTATCGTCCTCGATCTTAATTATTTTTTATCCTAATATTATCTTTGATCCTAATATTATCATTATCATATATCCAATTTCTAAGTGTTTAAGTAAATTTAAGGGAGAAAAAGGTACATAAAATCCTTAAGAAGTATGTAAATAAATAATTTGTTCAATTCTTTGTTCCTCTTGTAGAATTTCAAGACTTAGGGACCACTAAATATGGCAATGGAGATTTGTGTCAGTAATGAAAATTATAATTGTAATATTATATCATTATATAATATAATTTATGTTATTATTATATTATAGTATTATATAAATTTATAACATAACATATAATAAAAAGTATAACAAGATAAATGAGCAATAGAGTGAGGATGATGACATTATGAGCAATGAATGGCAGAGGCAACTATAATAGAACTAGTGTCTAGAAAAAAAAATATCACTTCTTATAATCAATTGCCAAATTACTGGATGAGGGAAAAGCAATGCAAGTAATTGACTCTGATTTGGTAAATCATATTCGGGAATGCTTCAAAGATTTTTCCTGATAAAGTATTTCTTTGAATGACTAGACCCCATGATCTGAATATTGGTCCAAGATTTGTCCTCTTATTCCATTCATGTCATAGGTGATGAAGGCATGTAGACACAAGCTTAGGCTATTCAGAATCCATTCCAGATGCCCCTGCTCTTTGGTTTTATTCCATTTTCTTTTAAGATTTGAGGGGAAAAGGGGATATTTCACAAGGGGACTGTTAAAAAGCTCCTGAAAAAGTAAATAGCCACAAAAGCTTTTCTTGGCATTCAAACTTTTTTCCTCGTCTTAAAATTTCTAACTAGTGCAATGATACACAGTTACTTCCTCAGGAGCAACTGGCAAAGTGAGTGCCTCAAGCTGAGAGGGCAGACACTAGCAGCTAAAAGAACTCAGTGATGCAAACTATAGGCTTAGTTGGGAAAATGTTGGATTCCCTTTGGAACTCTCTGGATTCAGTCAGCCAAAAAGGTTAAAATTTGGGTCTCAAGACCCCTGTGGGCAAAAAAAAATCAAATGGCTTATTTTGAACAATGTCCTTCAGTTTGTTTTCTCATCTTAATGAAAGAAATGAGAATCTTGACAAAAGAAAATGAGGCTGTTTGATAATGAAGTGAGATTCCAATATATGGTTCAAAGAGTTTTGAAGTAATAGCTCAAACAAAGCACAGAGTTGCAATGTCATGGCCTGGGAAAATTAAAGCTCCAAACACTTTAAAGGGCTTCAAGTAGAAAGCTTGGCATTTCTGTTGGGTTGCAGATTTGAAATATCCTGGAAACAAGAGTTTGTTGACTAGTACCATGAGGGAAATTATCAATAAAAGAAATATTGAAAAATTTAAACTTAAAAAAGAAAGGAAATGATGATGTTTATAACGTACTAACTGTAACACCCTGATATAAATGGCATACATTATGTGATTACATGTGTGTTGTGTCCACTTAAAGGTAACAAAAGAAAAGGGGATTTGGGCAAATTCATTAACAGCCCATATTACTTCATCTCTTTCTCAGTTATAACCACAAATGGCATAATGTAAATAATGAAAACTCTGGGAAAATTTTACAGAACTTTGGAAGGTAGCATGCAATACAAAATAGAATACCAGGTAATTTGACATTTGCCTTTTTGGGGCAGCATGAACAAAGAAAGATTATAATTGCTATTAATTCTATCACATCTGTCCATCCAGAACCACCAGGAAGAGAAGAAATTGTCTATCCTTATTGAATCCTTAGCATCTGTAATATTGTGTTCCAAAGCTTAGGTTATTTTATTATGTTTAAAATAGTATTATAAGAAATATAACAAATAGACAGATATACAAATAGTTTTGCAGAGAGAAATGAGAAGCAGATACAAAAGAGAATTAAACAAGAGATCCATTTTTTAAAAAAAACTTAACATTTAAATTGCCTTGTATGCTTATAAAATAGGGATACCACAATTTTATTCCCACTTCATAAGATTATTGCAGGTCAACATCAATCAAGAAAGTAGTTTTTAATTACCCAGTTACCAGCACAGTAAGTGAATGTTTCTTTGACAGGTTTTGCTTTGTTATATTTTTCTTTGTTTTTTACGGACAGAGGAAAGAAAAAGTAAAGAGAAGAAAGTTTAAATGTCTATATGTCTTGAATATCTAAATATACAGATGTATGTCTAAGTTCCTTATGTAACTGTTGACATTTTCATTGATAATATCATCATCATTATTATTAATATTTTCCAGCAGAATATATAGGATTCTATGTTGTACATCATCATTAAACTTTGAATTCTCTTTATTTTTAAAAACAGATAAATCTTAAATGCATCCATATTGACTACAATGACCCGTTCATTTAAAAAAGGGAGGAAAAGTTGAATAAGGAAAAGTTGTCAATCCTTCCATAATATCTCTTGCATTGGTCTCCTTTCTATTTAGACAGTTCTAGATTAGTCTTTCAACACCTCTGGCCTGGTCTGTTAAAATAACCTGCCTTAGGCATCTCCCACAATTTCAATCTGTCCTCCCCACAGCTGTTAAATCTATAAAGTAAAGTAGGAGCCTGAGCATTACAATCTCCTGCTCAAGAATCTCTAATGTCTCACTATAATAAACTAGCCTGCCCCTAAAATAAAATACAAACTCCACAGTGTGGCATTTAAAGTCCCTCAAAATCAAAGAATGATTTTGCATTATATTCTTCCCCCTACACATAGCTTTCTATGTTCCAGCCATAACAACATTTCATCTCTTACTTCCATGATATTGTATATTCTTTCCCTTATGCCCAGAATGCTGGATTGCGTTATCTATATCTTTTGGAATTCTTAAGATTCTTTCAAGTGAGGGGCACTTCCTTCATGATTCCTTTTTTGATCTTACTCTCTCAAAATGTAAATTCTCTCTCACCTTAATTTTGCTTTTATTTAGTCTATATATTTTGTATTTACTTCTTGTTATAAATATTTGGATCTTTCCCCATATAACTGAAGTTACACTTCTCGAGGGCAAGATCTCTCTCAGTGAGCTTTTAAAAACATTCTCCAGGGTCTAGAACAATCTAGGTATTTACTAAATGATTACTGAATTGGGAACTATGCCTTTTGTTAGATAAAATTAGAGATATAAGTGAATACTTTATTTTAAAACAACTTATTTAAATTTAATTCGTTTCGTAATTTGGAATATTGTCCCACATCTAGTTTTTTTTTATTTGCTTCAAAGTTCACCTTTTTTTCCTAGCTGCTATTAATAAACAACTATGAGGTAACTTTGGGATTTGGGGACTTCATTCCAGGTTACGTCTGGGGCAGAACATTTCTGTGGTTTTCTGATAACCAGAAACCTATCATCTTCAAATATTACAGAGCCAAAGGATAGAGGTAACACAGAATGCCTTTTTATGCCTGCTGAGGCCATCATCAGGATAGTTCTTCAAATCCTGTGCAGTGAGTTTTCAAATTGGGCCAAAGTATAGGGGAGGAGAAACTGAGAGAACCTCTGCCTATGGATCCTCAGGGGATCCCTTTATCCCTGGGAGACCACTGTTACCCTCTTCTCAGCTAGACAGAGATAATCATAATCACCATGACAATGATGATACTACCAGTAAAAGAATAAGCATAACAGCAGCTTACTTTATATAGCACTTTGATATTTACTAAGCATTTCTCATATGTTATCTCATTTAAGAATTAGTGATGAGCACACCACAGTGGTAGAGAGGGGAGAAACAGTTCAGGCAGAGACATCTCACCCTCTCTTTTTCATAAGGAGATGATTAAATAAATGTTCAGTCAGAAATATTTTTTGGCTCGTTGTATACAAAGTTATAAAAAACTACTCTGATCTCAGATGGGGGAAATTGAGATTTTTCTTGATATAAATTATAATTTTAATTATTTATGGCAGTAAATAAACAGCTAACTTCAGAATTATAACTGGGTACAAGGCTTATCACTATTACGTATAAGCTAAATATTTTAACTTTTTGGTTTTCCCCAAGATGCTCCATTATCTTTCTTTCCCATTTCTCTAAAATTGTATGTTGAAGAACAGTGCTAAAAGATATTTGTTGAGTCACCTTACCAATATTTCTCTGTGCCAATAAA
This sequence comes from Gracilinanus agilis, assembly GCF_016433145.1. NCBI lineage: Eukaryota > Metazoa > Chordata > Mammalia > Didelphimorphia > Didelphidae > Gracilinanus > Gracilinanus agilis. Next base: position 570,700,171 of record NC_058132.1, on the reverse strand, counting down.
AATATTGATTCAACCAGAAATATATAAATAAAAGACAAAATGATTTAAATATATTCACAGATATACTTCAATATATTTTTGTTAAGGCATGGATTCCATGCTGACTTTAGAAGTGAAATGTTTGCATTACAGATTTTATTTCCTTGTCTTCTAATTGGTTCAAATCAGAGTATCTTTCCAATTCATATGCAACTGGGATGTTTAAGGCTCTTGTCATACTAAAATCTCTGAAAGTAAGAGTGGGCACATATAAAGTATGCCTGAATTCAGTGTGCTTCCAAAATACTAGGCTTAACTAAAACAGAATATATTATCCTTCTCTCGTTATTTGCATGTGACATTCTGAAACTAGCATATTAGGGGTAAAACATATTCCTGTACTTGCTGAAGTAAACAACACATTTGAGATTTCTCTGATGCATAGTCAATAGGGAACTATGGTCACATGTGATTTTACACATCTTTCATCCATCTGAGAGATGCAAATACAGAATTAAACTCACTCAGACACATCATGTGTTTTGTTTTGTTTTGTTTTAGATTTGAAACTCTAGAGGATTTTATGTCCATAAATCAATGAAGGGATTATACTCATCCATACAGATGCATCTTTTGTTTCCTCTGATAGACTTTATGTGGATAATTTCCTTCATTTAGGAAGTAAGCCAAATATAATTGACTACAATACAATTTGTGCATGTTTTTATTTTCTTTAACTATTTTGTGTATATGCATATGCAGCTAAATTATTATATGATGCTTCATGTTTTATGAATAGTGAATTTCAGCCCAAATTATAGACTAGAATTAAAAGAGAATGTCATTATATTCTAAAAGAATACTAGTCCTAGATATTGAATCAGCTTTTATCACCCACCTAGCTACCTGTCCATATAACATACAACTAAAGCCAAAATGATTGCTAACCTAGATCAGATTTTCAACAAGAAGGGTAATGAAGTAGATGCCATTGGATTTAACTCACATTTTAGTTTAAACACTTTGCATACTAAACTTATATGCTACTGCATTCATCTTCTTTCTTTCCCAGGATTAAACGATTAAACTTCTACTCATGTCTTGTTAATAATGAATCACAGAATGCTCTATCTAAGCAAGTATGTGCTGGAGCCAGCTCAAACCAGCCTTTTGGAGGTAATTGAATTTTTAGTGTGACCATTATAGTTTATTTCTATATACAAATATTCATATATAAGTATATGTATATTATATTAATGCTATCATTTATTTCAAATGAAATACGTATATAAAGAGCCACATATCATAAGTATTTTGTACCTTGTCTGCTATTTATTTTACCAGTAGCGGCCTACTTTATTTAATCAATCCATCTTTTACTGTGTATCACAAGCATTCAAAACACTTTAAAAGCAGGGAGATTACAAGGAGAAATAAAAGATAGTTACTAATGTGAAGAAGTATAGACCCCCTTAGAGTATTTAGCCTGCTAATGACTGGCTAATTCATTTTCCAAAAAAATTAATTAACCTGTCTTTTTAAACACTTGTATTTTTAAAGAAAGTTTAAAATAATCCCACAAACATGTTCTGATGATTTTTTTTACTATAACCACTTTGGTCTGCTGCTGAAAGCAAGGTTAATATTTCCAATATGAAAAGAGAATATTTGGGCATGACAAAGTCATTAAAAAAGCAATTTAGTGAACTTAAGCAAAAAATCAAAAAAAATTGATCATAAAAACATACTACTATCATGAAGAAAAATAAGTTACAATTCTAAAATTCTAATCTGTATCATTTCACAGCAAACTAAAGATAACAAATAGTGATATGGAGTGAGGATTCAAGGAATAACTTAGTTATTATGCCACAGAATACTTAAAATTAAGTTGTATGCTATAATTTTATTGAGGAGGGTGGATTAGGAGTTCAGAGTTCCTTCTACTTTATCTAATTTGAAATTGTTTACTGAGTCCACACCATTTGCAGTGCATTTTTTCTAGAGGTTACTATAGGATATCAAAGAAATACTTCTGATATTTTCCCTGTCTTCAAAAAGCTCACATTCTAACTAAAGAGACTAGGTTTGCATAAATAAAACAATTGTAGGACTGTGTAAAACAGAATCTCATTATATACCAAAAATGTGTGAAAAAGACAATAAGTATGAAGTGTTGAAAAAAAATGAATTTAGAAATATTCTTCACGAAATTCACCACCTACATGAATTTCCCTTCCATTCCCAGGGCTGCATGAGAGAGAATGTCCTTCAATCAAAATCTCATTTGTTTGTACTTTTTTGTCCATAAATTAATCCAACTTCTGGCTAATAAGATAATAGTAATGACATGAAAAATGGTATATAGGACTCAATGACTTGATGCTAAAAATAAAGTAAGAGATCTCACAGATTATACTCTAAACTACTCAGCTTTTTTTCTTTATGCATAATGTTGGGCCACAGGGACATGCACAGTGTGTGTAGGTGGTGAAACATAAGTCACTTCCAGTGTAAACAACTCAACAGCAAGTTTGCACAGGAGAAAATCTTCCTGGAGTGCCATTGCTGAATACAAAACAAATCTTAATTGACATTAAAGTCATTTTGATAAGTGACTTTACTTTGTGCTTTCACATTATATGAAGAATAAGTTCTTAATGTGGCAACCACAATAAAAAAGCAGTATTTAAAACATTTCTCCTATGAAATTTGAATACCTTCTATAAAAATTGCCACTTGCAAATGCATTTACCAACCTATTATTAGAGTCACATTTGAGTAGAATGATATCCTCCCCACCCCATTCACCTTTATCATTACGCAATTTGAAGGCTGAGCCTAATGATTCAGTCATTCCACAACATGGCTATAAAAGTATTAAGTGCTGTGTTGTATTACACTGGAAGTAGGATTTGAAGAGGATGGCCCTGGGTTTCAAAAGAGATGAAATTAAATAGAACAATCGTCCTTCCCTTCAAATTAAATAATGAGAGTGAAAAAGAAACATAGGGAAAATGGATAAAATGAAGAATAAGGAAGGGATGAAGGGAAAACAAAAAAATAACCAAGGAAGGAGGGCGCAGGGGCAAAAGTATTTCATTCCAACATAGGCTCTTAGATCAAGAGTTAGACTTTAAAGGCTATCTTGCTGATGACAGTCTAGATGAAGTGACTGAGATCCAGGAGGATCACATAATTTGCTCTAGGTTACAGAGGTAGTAAATGCCAAATGATGTACTTGAAGCCATGTCATTTGGCTCTGTAACTGAGATATCATTTGAGGAAGAGAATAAAAAATTAGAATGCACGGTATGGAATTTGTGGAAATACTCAGAGGTAATACATGGTGACAAAATTTGAAGATATAAAGCAAGTGTGAAGATACAAAGAACACAAACAGATATAACAGGAAATGTCAAAATTAACTTTTTCTTGAAATTAGTATTAATTCAAAGCCATAATTGGGAGATTTAGGACTATATGAAAAACTGTTCACAGCATTTATAGGTCTGTGAGAATAAAGGTGACGTCAAAATTGAACTTAGGGATTATTCTGTCCCCTATCAAGAGGAGAAATTAGGGTTGCAAAGAAGTTATTAGGTAAGTGATATAGTCAGGGCTAAGATTTTTAATGATGGCTGTAAAATTTAAGAGAATGGGTATAAAAAACTGTCCTTTTCTTGTTTATTTTCAAAGAAAGACATACATTAAAGCTATTTATTTCATGTTTTTAAATAAAGAAGATGTAAATGAACTAAAAACAAAATAAAATAAATGATTAATACTATTAGCAGTCTTTTGAAATCCATCCTGTATAATTTTTTACTTACACCATTGTCTAAGTTGAAGATGAAAAGATATAAAAAAGATTAATTTGGACAAGAGGAGTATATATATATATATATATATATATATATATATATATATATATATATATATAAGAGATAAACACACCTTACATAAAAATAGAATGAAGTTCACA
>NC_058132.1:570677508-570694613 GCF_016433145.1 Gracilinanus agilis | reverse complement strand
CCTGGAGTGCCATTGCTGAATACAAAACAAATCTTAATTGACATCAAAGTCATTTTGATAAGTGACTTTACTTTGTGCTTTCACATTATATGAAGAATAAGTTCTTAATGTGGCAACCACAATAAAAAAGCAGTATTTAAAACATTTCTCCTATGAAATTTGAATACCTTCTATAAAAATTGCCACTTGCAAATGCATTTACCAACCTATTATTAGAGTCACATTTGAGTAGAATGATATCCTCCCCACCCCATTCACCTTTATCATTACGCAATTTGAAGGCTGAGCCTAATGATTCAGTCATTCCACAACATGGCTATAAAAGTATTAAGTGCTGTGTTGTATTACACTGGAAGTAGGATTTGAAGAGGATGGCCCTGGGTTTCAAAAGAGATGAAATTAAATAGAACAATCGTCCTTCCCTTCAAATTAAATAATGAGAGTGAAAAAGAAACATAGGGAAAATGGATAAAATGAAGAATAAGGAAGGGATGAAGGGAAAACAAAAAAATAACCAAGGAAGGAGGGCGCAGGGGCAAAAGTATTTCATTCCAACATAGGCTCTTAGATCAAGAGTTAGACTTTAAAGGCTATCTTGCTGATGACAGTCTAGATGAAGTGACTGAGATCCAGGAGGATCACATAATTTGCTCTAGGTTACAGAGGTAGTAAATGCCAAATGATGTACTTGAAGCCATGTCATTTGGCTCTGTAACTGAGATATCATTTGAGGAAGAGAATAAAAAATTAGAATGCACGGTATGGAATTTGTGGAAATACTCAGAGGTAATACATGGTGACAAAATTTGAAGATATAAAGCAAGTGTGAAGATACAAAGAACACAAACAGATATAACAGGAAATGTCAAAATTAACTTTTTCTTGAAATTAGTATTAATTCAAAGCCATAATTGGGAGATTTAGGACTATATGAAAAACTGTTCACAGCATTTATAGGTCTGTGAGAATAAAGGTGACGTCAAAATTGAACTTAGGGATTATTCTGTCCCCTATCAAGAGGAGAAATTAGGGTTGCAAAGAAGTTATTAGGTAAGTGATATAGTCAGGGCTAAGATTTTTAATGATGGCTGTAAAATTTAAGAGAATGGGTATAAAAAACTGTCCTTTTCTTGTTTATTTTCAAAGAAAGACATACATTAAAGCTATTTATTTCATGTTTTTAAATAAAGAAGATGTAAATGAACTAAAAACAAAATAAAATAAATGATTAATACTATTAGCAGTCTTTTGAAATCCATCCTGTATAATTTTTTACTTACACCATTGTCTAAGTTGAAGATGAAAAGATATAAAAAAGATTAATTTGGACAAGAGGAGTATATATATATATATATATATATATATATACATATCTGTGTGCATATTTTTGTATATGTACATACACACATATGTACCCACACAAATATAAATACATATATACATAGACACTGTCTTCAATATGCTACTTTTATTATTGAGAGTTTTACTTTTAGAAGTAGCAAGGTGGTTTCTTACTTAAATTCACAGTCATGAGATTCAATTTATATGTCATAACAGTCTTGATTGCTTTAATAAATCAAACAAATTCCATAAATATGTTCTTTGTTGAAATATGGTAAAGGAAGCCTGTTTACACCAAGCTTCCATTTCCTATGAGGGTACATAAGAAAGACAGATGCAGCCCAAATGGCACATACTCTTATGATTTCAGATTATCAGCTCTAATTCTCCTGGTTCATCAATAACTTACATTTGCATATTTTAACATGTAAACTTTTAGGACTGTTGACAGATTCCATTCTTTGACTCCAAATTAGATCCTATGTAAGGTGCCAGTGGCCAAAACAATAATTTAGTTGGTTTTGCAGCCTACCCCCCAAAAATATATTCCCTGCTGGGAAAGGGAAAAAAAACACCAAACGTAATATATGACCCAAGTGTCTACAAATATATGGCATAAAATATGACATAATAAATAACGTAAATGTAAATGTTTTGGAGTTGCACACACACACACCAAAAAAAAATCAACTACAGCTCTATAATTCTTATAGTAATAACAGTCAAATCTAAGGTCAGAGATTCATGCCTTGGTAGCTATTATCCAAAGTGGATTAATCTTCAAGACCCTTAAAGGTAGCATTCATACGTGGAGTCCTAACCTTGGTAGATCATTAAAAGAGAAAACTACTAATGAGGCATTCCCTTCAACTAGCCAATGCTTCTTGTTATTGTGCATGGCAGCATCCAGACCATAACTGCAAAGTAATGTTTTGTTTTGGAATCATGATTACATATTGACAAGTTAAACTGTGAGACCTAAATTAGGAGGATTTAAGCTATTATGGGAGTATTCTCATGGGGACAACCTAAAGGGACATCAATTATTTTGCCACAAGATCACTCCTTTTCAATTTTCTATTCTTGCGTGACATGAAATCCTTGGAGGAAAAGGAACTATGTGAAAAAATTAATACAATATTTTAGCACATAAGTCAGAGTTTCCATAGATAATTAAAATAAAGGGGAAATATCACAAAGAAATTATACATATATAAACATTCATAGAGTTGTACTTCCTGATTTTCTCTAGTTGATTTAGAATCAGGACTATTAATCTTACATTTTAACATATTATATATTATTATTATATTACATATAAATAACCAAATCATGGGTTTAAATTCATGGGTTTATCTCTCACATCAAACAGACCGTTTTTTAGAACCCTGGCCAAGAGAGTACAACTGACCATATAATATTAAAATTAAATTCAATCTGACTATTGAGATATGTGAATGGAGTAATAATAGCTGTCAGTGGTGACTGCATCAATAAACCCATTTTAAATTATATTACAAAGTATAAGAAAAATTAGAAGTATAAATCTGCATCATGTTCCTATAAAATAAAAAGAATCTGAGTACTCTATATGAAGTGATTCATTTATATAGAGGGAGAGTATAATTATTTTTACTTCTAATTCCACAGTTAAACAATGACTTTATAATTGGGAGTAACCAAATAAAATGGTGGACTTTAGGGGGATGAATCAATGAGAACAGTAAATCAAAAAGAGGAATTCAGATCCTCAATCTTAAAATGTTAATTACACCTCAATTCTTTGTGACTAATATCAGAAATGTTTATCTGTATCCTAAGAACTTATGTACCTATCTTTTCAGCTCAAAATGATTATTTTCATCAATTGAGGATTGATATTTGAAGGAAACTAGGAATTCTTTGATACCTATTTCAGAGATTTGTGGTCCCTAGTTGGTAGCTCTCTAATAAACAGGAACACGATGTATAGTTCATTTCTATAGTTTCATTACTTTTGTACCACTGAAGCAATTGAAATGGAAGCAGCCTGCTTTACTGATAGGGGATTGCCTTCATATTTTATTAAGTTTCACTGTTCCACTTGAGTTGAAGGGTATTAGTTATTGGTTAAAAGAGGAGTTTCAGAGTCATAGATTTTAGCACTTTGTTGACAGATGCTCTGCAAACTTTGCTAAAACCTACTACAGTGACAGATCCATGAAAAGTTGAAAAATAGGGCAAACAATTGTAAGCTCAACTGCTAAACTCCACTAGAGATTTATTTCTAAAACAGTAAAAAAGGTATGAACTGTAATCACAAACACAAAGACTCTGCCAAAAAGTAAGACTTTTATCCAATTTGTGGCTATCTTTCATATAGGGCATGTGAGGTTTTGGGTGGTAGAGTGTACTTTAATGAAGCCAAACTGTGCCCACCATGAACTGATGTTTAGTCCTCAGACATTCTGAGCCTACATCATGTAAAGCACTAGACCAGGGAGGACCATAGTGGGGCACGAGAGGGGAAGAAGGTTGAAGTTGATAGCTAGATAGTTTAAGGAGTTTCTGTGTAAAGGTACAGAGCAGCCATCTGTGCCAGGTTAGTCCTGAGGCTATAGGTCTTGGACTCATGAGCAGAAAGGTGATAAGTGAAGATACCAAGGAATGTAGGATAAATTTTCACTGGGATATAATGGAAAGAGAAAAGGAAAGAACAAGTACAGAGTTCTAGAAGATGCTCATACTTTAGCAAGGGAAAGGAGGAAAAAGAATCAAGATAGGGGTCACAAAAAGAGCATTTGCTCCTTTAAATCTTTTAAAAGTGCCCATGCTAAATTTATTTGTCAATTTTATTTAATCTATGTCATTCTATAAAAAATCTAGACATAATTACAACAAATACAAGATATAAAAATCTGAGTTGTGGAAAGCTATGTAAAACAGTAGATAGAGAGCCAGGTCCAGAGTTGGGATAACCTGGGTACAAATCTTCCCTCAGATACTTTGTAGGTATGTGATCCTGGCAGGCCACTTTATGTCACTTGCCAAGACCTGACAGTCTTCTGTCTCAGAATTGAAACTAAGTGGGAAGTTAAGGGTTGAAAAAAAAGTTTGAGCTCAATATTTCCTTTCATTCTTAATAATTTAGTGAACAGACTTAATGAAAGATTATAAATACTGCCTCCTGAATACATATATTTTATACAAAAATTTAGGTTGAAATATACTTTCTAGGACGTCATATTTTATCATGAAATTATGTTACAATTCTTCTATCTCTTTCAAGTATTTATCAGTTAATGAAGTATGAAAAGGACCTAATTTCTTTTGTTTTCAAGGTATAGATTCCAAAAGAAGTAATCTAATGTGAATCTTATGTATAAACAACTCCTAAAGAATTATGCTCAACTACCACATTCCTAAGCTAATGATTTTTCAAAAGAATAGGAATGTCAAAAGTTGGAACTAGGGAGGAGAGACTAATACCCTGAATGTTGGTGAGAAAGTAAGAAAAGATTCATTGCCTGGGGTTTTACTAAACTGTAAGAAATCCAATTCAAATGCGGTAGTACAACATCTTTTCAATTTCCTGGTTGTATTATTCTAAGAATATAAGAAGATTTAATGTTGTTCCTAGCACTAAAAGATATATCAGTTAAAAATAAAATATAACTATACTAAGCGTTGATGGATTAAACCAGAACAATATTTTTTCCCTGTTTTTTCCACTTATTCATTTTTAACTTACTCTTCATTATTTTCTTTCCAATTTTTCTGCTACTGTCTTATCTTTCCAACTTTAAAAACAATACAACAATTCTTTTGTCATAACTGGAAGCCAGATGAATTTCTAGTTTCTTCTTTTATACCCTATTTGAATTATGAAAAGGTCAGAGAAGATCAGAAATTCCCATTTTAGTTATGGACATTTTAATTTTCATGAGTCTAAAAAATTAAAGAACTTTGAGGTGGGTGATGACTCTGAAAGTTGTCTTATTAATTAGTCTGTTCTGAAAAAAGATGATCCAATATGAATCTTCTTTGATACAGCAGAATGGTTCATAACTTTTTGTTGTCCTTTAGTCATTTCAGTGCTATCCAACTCGTTGTGAACCCATTTGGTATTTTCCTGGCAAAGGTAAACACCAAATGTTTGCCATTTCCTTTTCCAAGTCTTCTTACAGATGAGGAAACTAAAGCAAATGGTGTTAAGTGAGTTACCCAAAGGCACACCCTTAGTGAGTGTCTGAGACCAGATTTGAACTCAAGGAGATGAGACTTCCTGACCCCAAGTCCAATGTTCTATCCACTGCATCCACGAGCTGCTCCCAATCAGTAACTATGTAGGTCTTAATAACCAACCTAACTAGTAACATCACATATGTGACAGTATTCCAGAATATTCTTTCTGTACCTCACAGCAACAATTTATTACCAAAATTTAAATATACCACTCATATTAAAATTTTCACAATGGAGAGCAAATAGAATGAATTGTGTTAGTAACTAAAATATCAAACTTTTGGGTATTATTGCAACTAAGACAAGAAAAATTATATTAGCACTAAAAACAAATTCTATCCATAAATAAATATATAATATCTGTCTCTATTTTTCTATTTGTATTGTGATACTCATGTGTTAGGGGACAAAGGCATGCCTAGAGGAGCCCCTATTAGGAAAAACTCAATACTGAATCTGGAAAACTGAAATTTAGATAGGGAGAAAAAAGCATTTTATTACACTTGCCACCACAGTTATGAGTGGGCAGCTGGATAGTACAGTGGATGTACTCCTGGTCCCAGAATCAGAAAGACCTGAGTTCCAAATTAGCCTTTCTAGTTGTATGAGCCTGCGCAAGTGACTTAATCCCTCTCTGCCTTAATTATCTCATTTGTAAAATGGGGATAAAAATAATCATACCTCTCAGAGATACTGTGAGAATAAAATATCTATATTGTAAATAACTTCAAGCTCCATAAATATTATTTTTATTAGTGAAATATGATTTTAAGTGGACTTGTGTAGTTTTCATTTTTTTCAAGTTCCCTCAAATTAAATTATGCTTTGTATCCTTTGTTGTTTTTGTCATTGTTTATTATTATTTTATGATTTTCTGCCTTGAATCACTTCAAATCTGTAAGAGAGAACAAAAAAGCCCTCAAAGAGTCCTTAGTAAACATCATATAAAATAAAGTATACGAAGTGGTTTGTGTGATTACAGGATGGCCTAGAGATGAACCAGGGCCTTTGTCCACAGATTTAAAACAGCCCCCCTGGAACCTAAGGATCTTAGAAATTAGCCTGGAAGCCACGGGAGGTAAAATGACTTGTCCACAGTCCTCAAACTAGTTTGATTTAGAGGCTGTATTTAATAAAGTCTTTCTGAAGGGTTTTTTCTCTATCCTTTACACCACAATGGTTCTTATATAATATTAATTTGTAAACCAACATATCAAAAAATAATGGCATGGGCTGTGACAATTATAGAAAGGTTTAAATTTCCAGTGAATATCTATTAGCTTCGTGGTTATTTTTACATTCTCAAATTCCAAGTTTTGTTCTTGAAAACATCTTTAAACTTTTAGTAACTTGAAAACCATCCCCAATGTCAACCAGTCTTGAAAGCCAACATCAGTTTATGCATTTAGACTGAAAATAAATTATGTCAATACTAAACCAACCTCAATTTATGCATTTAGACTGAAAATAAATTATGTCAATACTAAAATAAGTCATTGAATGGGAAGAAATTTTTAAAAAGGCAATATATATTGCCTACAGAATCAGTGAATGTCTACTGTATCATTAGGGTCAGTGATAATCTTACATATGAAAAGATATCTTTAGGGGCAACAACTTTTCAATCCTCTTTTTTTCGATCCTTTTTCATCCATTTTAAGTAGTGTGACAAGTTGAACACATGTATCTGTCCTTTTAATACATCTTTTCAACTCATCACATTACTTAAAAGTTCAATGAATAAAATAAATTAAAAGATAAATGTTCAATTTTGAGTTTAATGAAGCTATACTTAAGTAGTATGTGCTCCAAAAGTTTAAAATCAGGGAAAACATAAAGCATCTATCTATCTGTCTATCTATCTGTGTGCATAAACACACACACACACACACACACACACACACACACACATATATATATATATATTTAAAGTAGAACAAGTTATCAATTCATTGTTGTCACTAGCTTCCTAGCCAATAAATACAGTGATTCCCAGATGAATAGAAGCCTATCAAGATAATTCCATTATCAAATCAGTCCCTATTTTGTTATGGAGACTGATAAGGGTCTTCTTTAATACTGGGCTCCTGAATAACAAGGAGATTAGATCTAAACACACCATCTGTTATGGTTGTTATGTGTCTCCAAAAAAACCAGTGAGAGTGAATTCCCTTAAGTACAATGCCATCAGAGATGCTTTTAATTATAGCATTTATTCACACTATTTACAAGGCCAAGCCTACATTAGAAGGAAACATGCAAATAAAAGATGGATAGAGAAAACACATTATTTCAAACTAAAAAGTTTTGTTCCTGAAGCAGAATCATTTAATTACACAGAGAAGTTATGTTCAAAGACTCCCATTTTCACCCACAGAAGTTCTATTATAGTCTCTGTGTGCCTAAGAAGCAAAGTGTGCCAGGTGCAGTGATGAAAACCAGCAAAGCTGTGGCAGGCAGACCCACATTTATTTCTTCAGTTCCTGTGAGGTCTCAAATGCCTACATTTGAAGCTGTCTTAGAGATCTACAGAATGAGAAGAGATTTACCATGTCCACCAAGAAGCCCACTTAGATGCTGAAAATGTATCTTATCATCAGCATAGGTATTATTCATTTTAAACTGAAATATAATAGACTTAACATTTTTTCCCTAACTTCCTCCAGTCACTCTCAAATGTTCTTCCTAAGAATGATTTAGAATAAACTACTTTATCATATCACTTTGGGTGTAAATCTTGATTTGAGATAAAAATGTATATTATTGCATATCCAATCTATCACAAACATTCACAACTATGGGTAAACACATGCACACACACACACACACACAGGCACAAACACACACATACACACTTCCCTTTCTGGCCATGTGCACAGGATTACTGGCCAAAAATGCTTGAGTGAACCAAGAACTTGCCTGCTACTGGGATGTAAAGCATTCTCTAAATTCTTGTGGACTTCTTGCTGACCATGAACTTGAACAATCTTTTACACATAACACAAACATGCATCCAAGTCAAGCCATAAAATACCATTTATTATGGGAATTCATATTTTTGTTCCACTGCTTTATTATTATTTTTTTCTGGATTACATGTCAATACCATTTTCAGTCATCATTTTTAAACTTTTTGCCATTTATGTTCTTTCCCAATCTTCTATTCCTTCCCTCCCCAAGATGGCAGGTAATGTGATATGGTTTATACATGTGTTATCATACAATGCATATTTCCATTTGCCAAATTATGAAAGAAGAAACATATCACTTACATTAGAGAAAAATTCATGGAGGAAATGAAATGAAAAATGGCATGCTTCAATCTACATTCAGACTCTATTGCTTTCTTTTAGAGTGGTGGAAAGCCTTTTCCCTCATGAGTCTCTTGGAGCTGTCCTGGATCCTTGCATTGCAGATAATCGTTTAGTCATTCATAGTTGACTACTGTACTTTATTTCTGTTACTGGGTACAATGTTCTCCTGGTCTACTCACTTCACTTTGCATCACTTCATATAAGTCTTTCTAGCTTTTTTTAGTCATCATCTTATTTATCATTTCTTATAGTACCATTCCATATTATTTCCATTACTTTTTAATTTCTAATTTTGATTCATATGTGTAATTTTATATTCCTAAAAGGTGTATTTACAAAATTATTATTTTACTTTATTTGGATTCTACCTTCTCCTAGTCACTTACAAATTGCAAAAGAGTGGTCAACACACTTAAACACCTACCATGAATATTTTCTAATTTCAGGAATCTCTTTTTTACAAATGATATCATGGATACTTTGTCTTAGTGATTAATAGCAGATATTTCTAAAGATTAATACTTAGAATATATTATCTATACACTCTTTAAACTCAAGAATATTTATGGCATATACTTAAGTGTTTTACATAATAGCTTCCTCTCCAACTGGGAAACTAAAATCAAGTATGTATCCTATTTATTTTTTCAGAGTGACATGTTAGGTATAATTTGGTCAAAGTTTAGTTTAAAAAAACAAACAATGTTTTATTGGTGGCAGCAGCTTCCTTTTGAATTTCAAGTTTTTGTACTCTGAGATAGAAATTATTTTGAGTGATAAATGTCCTTAACATCAGGGTCCTGCTTACTTACTTAACTTAAATTTGTTTTTGGCAAGTCTTCCAGATTCCTACTAATAAATCTAATTCAAGTTTTTTTTTTTTAAAATATGTTTCATGGCTAACATTTTCAATACCTAACTATGAGATCTGCAAACTAAAATATATTCATCCCAAACTGGTGCTAGTATATAAGGTTTACATAAAATTTGTCATTGTCAATTTGTACATCTGAAAGATTAGAGTTAAGAAAGTTTAGTGAACATGGTCTGGCTCCCAGAAAAGTAGCAGTGGTGTCTTCAGCTCTTTGAAGAATTGAAAATTCTGTAACAGTGTTTATTATTAAGACATAAAGGTATAAATAAAATAATTTTGAAGAGAATTAAACCTTTTTTGTACTTAAGAACAAAAATCTCTCAAATAATAATTGAAGTAAAATAAAATGTCACTTGATAGACACCTATTGTGTGCTAAATGTGGTAGGTACAGACTGGGAAAGATATAAAGTTTGGATAATACAAAATAATCCTTACCTTGATGGCTATCACAATGTAAATAGCAGCGAAACCAACTATACCATTTAGTTACCAGTTGTAAATGCCCGCACTTTCTTCAAATTATATGTGCATATGTTTATTTTTTGTATTTGTAGCCCAAATACCTAGAACTGTACATTTCACATGGTAAGTGCTTGATAAATGTATATTGAATTGACTTGATTGTTAGGAACAGCTGTCATTTCATTAGGATTTTAAATCCTTTGATGCAAAAATCTATAGATCAAATGGTATCAGACTTTAAAATTGTATTTTCTGTCTCCAAACTGAGTGTTCTTTCAATTACACCAACCTGAATCCTTGGTGATGTGCCACTCCTGCATGAATTACTTATATAATCTCATATATAATCTCAGAATAGTCATGTGGAAAACCATCAGATTAATATTATGGGACAAAACAATATTGAAATAGATGACTAATTATTGAAAATCTCTCATAATTAAGATCATTCAGTAGGATACAATTAACATGTAACACACATATATAAGTATAGATACAGATCATGTTTTGCTGAATAAACTTCAGCAGCATTTTTTTCATGATGACAAAAATTTTAATATATTGTTTTTTTATTATAGTAGGACTTTAGATTGCCATTATATCCCTGAAAATATCAATTCTCCAGATGTAGCCTTTTTTGGTATCTCTATTAGTATTCCTTTGTCTAGTGTAAATGAGTTTCAGTTCTTTACTAAAGGTAGGTTTTTGGAAGGTAGAAGGTAGAAGTTAGAAGGTTGAGATTAGTAATAAGTAATAATGCTCTATCAAGAGCTGAAAATGGGCTGAGGTGGAAACTAAGTCTGTTAAAAAGCAAATGTCACTTCACAATTTTGCATAGCTTACCACTGATGAAAGCCAGCATTTTCAAAAAGAGAAAAATATTATCTGCTTACAAGACATTATAGGATTATAAATCTAAAGCTGAAAGTGACCTCAGAGGTGATTGAGTTCAGATCTCTCATTTTACAGAGAAGGAAACTGAGGCCAAGAGAGGTGGTAGGAGTCAGAGGTAGGATTTTATCCAATGTCTTCTATAACATGTTAGCTAAGAAGCACGGTCGATGGAATGCTGGGGCTGAAGTCAGGAAGACTCAACTCCCTGAATTCAAGCCTGGCCTCAGATACTTACTATGTGATGCAGGGCAAGTCACTGTTTGCCTCAGTTCCCTCATCTGTAAAATGAGTTAGAGAAGGAAATAGCAAACTATTCCAGAATCTTTGGTAAAAAAACTTCAAGTGGAGTCATGAAGAATTGGACAAAAATGAAAAAATGGCTAAACAATAACTGCTACCTACAATTGGTAGCAATTGATTTCCAAGCAATGATTCCTTTTTCTAGAATTTAATTTTGCTTATGGAATAAGATAAGTAACTATATTTGACAGATTTACAACTATATGGTTGTCTCTATCCCTGAGAGAAATGAGATAGCACATTTTTAGTCTCTCATCAATTTCTGAAGCAAATAAAATTTCTATCTAAAGGTGGCTCTTTTAGAAAAGTACTCAGAATTTAAAAATTACCCATATTATATCTTCTCATGAGACAGAAATTTAAATTTTTTTAACTGTGCTTCTTTAAAATTCAAGGGTTTATGACACTGACTTTAGTCAGAAATATAGTGGGAAGGAAAGGATCCACTGCATATGCCTCAGATATATATCCCCATGATACTTGTTAGACTTTTCTCAGAATGACAATTGAATTGAATTCTCTTTTGGTTTGAAATGGTGGCCAAGTGACATTAGAACATCAATACACAATCAACAAAGGATCTTTTCTGACTTAAGACATGATCAAATTTCTAGCTTATTGAGAAAAATAATCTTTCTTAGGGGTGAGCCTTTTTTTCAAGCTGAGACCCCTAAATCTAATCTATCATGGGTCAACATGCCATTGTTTTAATAAATTGTAGCTCTGATATAAACTTCCATCACTTTAAGTAACAACCACATCCAAGGCAGACCCCTTGTAAGCAATATCTTGTACTCCTACCTAGGGGATGAAAGAAACAAATTGCACTCCATCAACTTTCAACTATTATATCAATTCAGCACAAAATTCTGATAAAATATCTGTACACTTATTTGAAATTCTCTGCAAAGTTCTGTAAGAAATGGACTTGAAAGGCACAAAGAAGAATACTAAATGATTTGCAAAAGTGAGAACTGAAAACTTATAGAACAAATTAAATTAGAAACTAGAGCGAGAATGGTGAGATAAAAGACACTAGTAAAAAACAAAACAAAACAAAACAAAACAAACTGACTGAGCTAAATTTCCCAGCAAAAATGAAATTTAATACAACTTATTTTCTCTATTCTCATTTTCAATTCAACCAGTGTTTCAGTGAGTAAGTAATCACTATTGTTTTGAATGTATTTATGAGGAAAGTATATTAAAGTGTTTACATGATATGCCTAAGACTACAAAGAGTCCATGTCAGAACTGGAAATAAATTCAAGGTTCCTGACTCCTACAATCTGCTACTTCCAAAAACAGATGGAAAAACCTCCATCTCATTATAGCTTCAGCTGTTTTGTTTTTAAGAGAACTGATTTTGTTGATTGAACAATAACATTATTAAATCCCTGCCACTGAATAACATGACTTGTTTAAAGGAACTACTGAAAGTAATTTCACTATAATATTGCCTTGAATGATGCATGCATCAAAGAGCCTTAGAACAATACAACCAAAAAAATCCCTGATTTTTAAACAACTATGAATTGGAATTTCACATTAAATTGGCTACCAATCTATTGAGACATTTTATGTCTAGAAAATAAGAAGACAATCTCAGCACTCTAGAGGTAATCCCAATTTAGGATCCATGAAATTCATAAAACTGGTGTAATTACAACAACTCAATTGCATGCCTGGGAACATGGATGTTTTCTTTCAGAGTCCCAAATGCCAGCATATTTTTCAGACTTGCCAGATGGATGGCCTAGTACTGTCTGAAAAAAAGGGTGTGCTTCATGTATACATTATGCTCAGCCTTCTAAGTCTGGTTTCCAACAGGAATCCTGAGTCAGCTATTAAATTTTCCCTTCCCATATGGCAAGGCACTGCAGTAACACGAAAAACTTTTCTTGCCTCCTTCTAACAGAACCCCTGAGATTATTTTAATCACACATAAAACTAACATGCAGAGTCTATAAAGAACTGCCCAATCAATCAAGAGTGCTAACTACCTGGACTTTGAAAGACTATAATCATTCTTGTATCTTCAGTAAAGAGTAAGTGTACCTCATGGGCATGATTGACTGCTACAGCCTACTAAGCCTTCTACTCAGTGGCTTCTGAGGATAAACTTAAAGACTTTCTTATTAGAATTTGACTTTCTCTCTCTCTTCTCTTCTTCCTCCCTTTTGCCAATACCTTTTCCTTCTCTCTGTCTTTTTCCTCTCTGTTTCTACTCTTCCATTATGTACTTTGGTCTGAGGTGGGAGAATGGTGAAGTGGGTGGAAGAAAGGCCACTACTTCAGTTTTCCCTTACAGTAAGTTTGAAAAAAAAATCATTTTCTTGCTTGACAGAATTTCCCTGTGGCATTATGCCACTTCCACATAGTCATCTATAATTCTTCTTCTGCTTGAAACAATCTCCCACATGCCACTCTTGTTAATGACTGAGATACCCCCTGATGGTGCTTAACATTTAATAGTGCTAGAGCTCTGCGTTTGCCCAAACAACCTTTTCCATTTACCTTACCTCAAAGGCCGTCTAATTTTTCTTCAGAGACAGAAATCCTTTAAGCCCATTGTATCCTTAGGCTACAAATTTACTGAGATTTAGGTTTCCAATAAGAGCGTTGAGATGAATGCCACCTTCTCATTTATGAATCAATTTTTGCCCATCGGCTTTTTACTGTTATTACTTTTTATTTTATGTTGCACTCAAAGGGGAGAACCTTAACATATAGATGTGCATATGTATGTATACGCACACATGGACATATATACATATAAATACATATATGGGTGAATGTTGAAAAATCAGTGGAGAACAAACTTGAAAGTCTTATCTGAAGAACATAAGTAACAAAATTTTGCCCCTAAAAGCCTACATTCCAAAGTCTGTCGTATTACATACTTGATCGAGAATACCATACTTTATTTCACAGTTGAACCTCAGAAGAACATTCACTAAGTTGTTCCTGAATATTTATGGTTAGTTTTTATTGTTTTGTTTATTTATAAAGAATTTTTCTTATCTTTTATTCATGGAACCCAATATAGCAAACTCCCTTGATATATCTTATGAATACAGTGAATTTTGGGATTCTAATTCAGCCAGCCATTCAAAAATAAATGCAAAAAATATGACTATTTTTCTCAAAGTAATTAAAAAACACTTTTATAACATGCCTTTTTCTATTGCATTGTTTTAAAAAATTAAAATTCTGACTTTCAAATATTTAGTAATCAATAACTCTGAATACTTCTGATAAATTTTAATTTCTTTATTGTTTTTTGAATCATTTTAAATGTTTTATTTTACCTATACCAGTACTGTAGCTGGCCATGTTGGTATGATCATCTAATTTTTTGCCTATATCATATGGCTCAAAATATCCTTATTTGGAAAGTATTGAATGTAGGCAATAAGAAATAAAGTGGATGCTCTTCCAGTGTTCAAAATGTTCTTAGAAATAACTGGTTAAGGGTACTTTCAAAAGGGACTGCATCCAAATTCTCAAAATAAAGTAAGAGCTTCCAGCTAGGATTGAGTGTATTGATAACTATCTTAAAAATAAATAAAACAATTCTGTAATTGCAAACTGTAACAGGCATATGAAATGAGGTTTAAACTTGGCATCTCAGGCCCATAAAATATGTTTTCTTGTTCCAACCCCAATTCTAGCCCCTCATGTCAAAGTTTTCCCTCAATAGAATCAAGATCAATTAACATTCAATTACAAAGTTTTTACTATGGGCCAAGAACTGCACTAATACTGTGGATACAATGAAGAAAGTGAAAAAAGCTCTGCCCACCAGAAGCTTCTAATCTAATGAGAGAAAAAGAAGGATTTAAACATACAAAATAAATACAGAGAAGACAAAAGGCAACCTTTGCAAAGGAAGGACCTAGTAACTGGGGGGGAGGGGAAGGGTGTAAATTGATTGGAAGAAAGTAATTTTTAACTGAATAATATATTTCACTGAAATAGATCTTAGAGAATATATAATTCAATCCTCTCATTTTACACAACCTGAGAGCACATGGGTAAGGAGATTTACTTAAGGTCATACAATCAATTAGAACTGGATCCAGCACTAGAATCCACAAGCATTAATCTATTAGAAAACTGGAAGAGAATTTTATTAATATAAGTCAAATTATTAAAAATCATATGGTAAATAAACACTTCCCATCCACATATTTTATAATGCTTTTATTTTTAACAATTGTTGAAGTAATAGATTTTTCCTATATTAATTTTCCATAATGAGATTAGGAAAAGAATTTTAAATAGAAAGTTCCTATTTTTTTATTCATCTGGCATACGCTCTACATCATTTAAATATATGTTTTCATTTGTTTCATGCTTCTTGTTTGTTATATCTCTCTCTTTGGAGTTACTTTGTTTTATTACAATAAAAAACAGAATAGTTATACTGTTTGAATTTGACTACTGTCACTGAAATACAGGAAAGAATTACTCAAACTAAACACTAGCTAGACAATTCCTAAATCCATAAAAAAAATTATATTCTTAAAAACTTCTACTGGATTTCCAAAAACAAGAATATTTTTGAAGGAGAAACACATTGAAGTTGAGATGCCTAAGTAGGGAATTTGTAGGAAGACTCATATTGATTTTAAAATGGCTTATAAACTCACAGGAGATTGGGTCACCTAATTTTTATTTTTTTCTATCAGAGGGCAATAATTTCAATCTTGTCTCTCCCTGAATAAGACACAGTTAGAGAGGGGAAAAGAAAACAGAAAAATACTTTTTTAAAAAGTTGAGAGACTTAAGATTTATATTTGAAAAATATCTTGCCTCACTAAACTTCAGAAAAGGCTGTTGTCAAAGGTTATTGTGAACTCCTGTTGAATAGCTGATGATTCAAACTACTGAAAAAAAAGATCCAGAGGATGAAATAATAAAGGACTAAGCACAACATATTCACTCACTATTTAGCAGAGTATGAAATTCCCTTTAAAGGAAACAGAATAGATGTCTAACCACTTTGAGAAAATGACTGGAAGCACAGTCAAGTGAAACACTGAACTATTCACTTACAGTTGTTTACAACTTCTACTTTAATTAAACTAGATATAATTGGGAGTGGTAGTTCTGTTTCCTGAAGTCCAAGTTAAAACAAAACAAAAATATTTAAAATAAAGGTAAGGGTTTATTTCTATTTCGAACCCTTTAGATGTAATTTTTTCACTTTACAAAGATGTTCATATTTAGATTGTTCCTTTCATTTACACATTATTGGTACTTGATGTTTCTGTTTCACTAATTTGGATATAAAAATGCACTGGGTATCAAAAGGAAATGGGCTTTGTTAGGTATCAGTAAAAAGACAAGTGATAAGCAGGTTTGTAAATGACCATTCTTTTATTGCTGCAAAACCTCATCTGAGAAATCACTGCAGCATATAACTGCAAGATCTCTAAAGGAATAAAACATAAACAAGAGCAGAAAGGAATAAAAAATACTATTACTGAGCTATAGACCATTAGTTTTCCATCCTCTAAGCTAATATAATTTTTTGACCGCAAAGAATTACCCTTTGAGGAGGCTACCCCTTTGTTATGTTAGTAGGTGTGGACAATGTGTCACAATGTGACTCCACTAAAGAAACCTAGTAACCAAAGAAGAATGATCATTTCCTTCACTTCTTAGTTAGGGAAGATCTTCAGAAGA
>NC_058132.1:570667042-570676536 GCF_016433145.1 Gracilinanus agilis | reverse complement strand
ATATATATATATATATATATATACCATGAGTATACTTTTGTCCAATTCTGCAGGTAATACACAAAACTAACTTTTAATAAAAATCAGTGATGAGCAGGTATAGAGATATATTAGCTTCATATTTGTTCTTAAGGACCTCTCTCAATCTGGATGGAGATGGTCAAAGCTGTCATGAGATTTTGTCCCATTAGTTATGTAGCAGCACTGAAACATTATCATTGGATCATTAATTCAGAGCTGGTAGAGACCTTAAAGTTTATCTAATCTAATTGCTCAATTTACAAATGATGACACTGAATTGCAGTTAAGTGACTTTCCCAAGAGTTATATCCTAAAGCTAAGATTCAACATAAGGTTCTCTGACTAAGAGTAACCTGTTAAACATTGAGAAACCTTGAGAGACTTCTTGGTAAATGCCTTTTAACAATATACTGAAGGAAACTGTTAGTAATTGTTTGTAGTTCAGCTAAACTATTTGTTTGATGTTAATAAAGCAGTATCCTTAAGAGTTGGGCTAAAGATTTTGCTGTAAAATTCCTTAAACTCCTTGATAATGGCTTTTCATATTACTTCATTTGTTAAAAAAAGTAAATTTTCTAAGTTAATGCTAAACTCACATTTATAGAATATTCCAAATTAGGTGAGAAGGAATATAAAATTTCTTTCTCAAAAGAATACTTTTATGTGAGGATGATTCATTTTAACACTTTGTAAATGTCTGAGATTGTTTAGGACATTTCTTTTGACTACATCTTCCTCACTCCATTCAAGATAAAGACAAATTTAAGAACCTATACATTTATATGATTTAATGATCCTGAAGACTATTTGATATCAAGGAAGCCATCCAACATCCAAAGTTCCAATCAAAGAGAAACATTATTATTCTGTATTTTATAGTAGTCAGTAGCCCAATGTTTCTGCATTTGAGATAGCATTATGCTCCCAGGCTTCTAGACTAGTGGGTAGTCCTAGGACCTGAATCAAAGACTTTAGCACATATTTATTGTAGGATAAATTACAAGTGTTGTCTCAGATGTCAAAGTAACCTAAAAGGCATTGATGCTCAAAACCATTTTGAAAATCTCAACCATCATGGTGGTTGGAGATTCTGCTAAATCAAAAATAACAAATTATTATTGTTATTGCTCTTATTGTTGTTCTTATAGATCCATTCTATGAATGTATACTCCAGATATTGCTTCCTTTCACAGGTGAAGCTTAGTAACTATGAAGCATTTAATGTCTATTCTACCATGAAGGGCAAAACACTGGTAGTAAAAAGTGGTAGATTACATTGCTTTAGACCAATGATTCTTAACCTTTTTTTGTGTGTGTGGACAATTAGCTACTTTGATAGTCTGGTGAAACCTATTGCCTTTTTCACAGAATGTTTTCAAATGCTTAAAATGAAATGCATATACTTACAAAGCAAAGGATATGAAAAAATAAATTTATGTTTTATTTTCCTATTCAAGTTCAAGAACCTACAGAAATTTATACATGGACTTTTTAGATGTCCATGAGTCCTAGGTTAAGAACTTCATTTTATACATGCTCAGAAATGTATTTTTTTAACTGAATGGAAATTCACTGATTGTCTTAACTCCAGTGAAATGAACAGCATAGAATGCTCTTTTTCCCATGACCAACATCTGAATGAAAGTTCTTTGAGCACGGGGACTGCCTCACTTTTGTAGTTCTATCCCTAGTATTTACAGTGCTATGTGCATGGTATATTGAAAGCACTTAATTTTTTTTGACTTATTAATTCATTCTTTCATTTATCCTCTCCAATAGCTCAAAAATAGTTAACCTTTGTGGAAGAAAAAATGGTATCAACTGTTTCATTTCCAGAAGATTTGTAAGGTTTTATTTTTTGTTGTTGTTTGCTTATATGAGTATCATAGACTATATTTACTTTATCTTGAGTGGCATGAATAACATATGAAGGTGATGATGTTAAAATGTTTCATTTTTTCTTTTTCACACTTAGACATTTAATTTATTATAGGCAGTCTATTAGAGTGGATCCCAAACTGGCCTTGAATGTGAGATCAGGGTTCAATTTTTTTCTCTTAACAATACTGTGTGACTCCATTCAAGTCATTTAATATTGCAGTTATCTAGGCAATCTCTAAGCCCCAAATTGCTATCAAGTTGCTAATTTTATTGGTATAGAGAATTTCTTCATGTGAAAATTCCCTGTGCCAATGAAAGAACAGATCTAATTCAAATCCTTATCATTTTTAAAAAACATATTAAAGCAATGAATTTATGATATACAGACACTTATTTGATCATGAGCTTTATTACCAGCAGAATTACTATGTTCCTTGAGTATATTTTAATGGTTCTAGGACACCTTGTTTGAAGAGACACAAATATTTTCTATAGCTTTTCCCCCTCAAACTAACACATATTTCTAGGTTTCAAGCAATTTGGTAGTGTCTGAATATCAAGAGAATTCCTATCACTTAACAACAAAAGAAAAACCAAGGAAAATCTGTGGACAATTTCCTGTAGCTGTGCCTCTCTAACAGAAAGAGTGTCAATTGTGAGGCTTTTTTTTTTTCAGATGCACCCCTCCTTTTGTGATGATGAACAAAAAATTCTCTCATGAAAACATATAGCACATTTAGAGTACTGTTTCCATAAATAATAATTATGTGCTTCTTAAAATCTTTGGGCAGTATCTTTATTGATTGTTCATATTTCAAACCTGGGTTTGACTGTACTTGCAGTCATGGGCATTCATGAATAACAATGACGAGTGTTTATTAAGCACTATACCCAATGCAATAGTAGAATTCTGAGGCATTTTGCCTATGACTATAATAAAAAAACAAAGCACAAATACAAATCTTTTACTGTAAGGTGAATATTTAATGTTCCTTTCTTCTTTTAGAATATATAATCCAGACCCTCAAATCGCCAAGCATTATGTCAAAGTAACTTTTCACAGTCTAAGCAGGGGTTGGAAAATTTAAACTGACCTGAAGATATCATAGAACTTACCTTTCCTATGTCCTGTGTCCCTTGTTTGCAAGAGCTCCTGCCTAAGGGTTATTATGGAAATCACATTAAAATTAGAAGCTGCTCCATTAATTTCTATGATAGAGAATGCTACAGTTTTATTGACTAGATCTTTGGTTGGCACCGTAATAAATGTCCAATTTGATTCAGGGAAGAGACTCTGTTGGAAGATTTTACCATGAATTAAATATCTGAAGAGATACAATAATATGTTGAAAAAAATAGTAGTCCAAAGAATGATGATGCCAGAATATAAACAGCAAAAGGTCCCTAATATATTGCTGACTCCATTTGTGAAATTTACTCTACAAATTCATCTAAAGTATTAGTCTTGGGTGAAGTAGAATTAATAAATAATCTCATTGTGGCAAATATCTGAGCTTAGCAAGCATTACCTTATGATTGCATCCTATTTACTTCAAAAAAGAAGTTAAGTTAATGCTATATAAGAAAACTAGTGCACTGACTAAAACTAGGTTAATCACTATGTCTCAAAACCTTTTGTAAGTAAGATCTGTTTAGGTTCTAGGGAATCAACTGCTTAATGGCAGAACTTGGGAGTGGAACTACACTGATATGTTGTATCATGATGTTGTATCATAAAGTCCAAAAGACTCTCAATATCAAATCTTTTTTTTTCTTCCCTAACTATACCCTATCATAAGTCATTGCAATAGGATCACAACACTAAAATGTAGCATACAACAAAATAAAACAAAATAACAATAATAAGATAAAAAGTTATATCACTAAATAAAGATATTGTGAATGCTTAGGTAAAATACATGGCTTCAATTAAATGTGCTGTCTTTCATCCTAAAATTTAAAAAAACAGGGAAAAAAACCAGATAACTAATGTTCTTATCCTTTATCAAGATTTGCCTCCAATTTAAAATAATATACCTTCTCTTTATTCTGGCTGTTCTGATGTCATATAAATGTAGTCTAAATTTTTCTCTAAATTCTCAATTGAAGTAAGTGGCATGAACAATAGAAGGCATGGAAGAATAAGAAAAAAGACAAGTATATGAGATATTAAAATAAAACAAAGTAGTTTCTTAGTGTAAGATGAGAAAGGACCTTTATGACATGTTGAGAAAGCATTTATATAAAATGAGGCATATGGATTAAACTTTTGTTATATAGATTGAGAAGATGAATCTATTTAAAAAACAAGAAGGCAAAACGATTTTTTAAAATTATAGAGCATGAAATGACAAAGAAGCTATCTATGTAGTGGCTTTTTCTTGAAATCAAAGAGCGTTTTTCTGTTCTCTGTATCCCTAGTACTTAGCACAATGCCTAACAAATCAGTGTTTATTCAATTGAATATGAATCAGCTTCATCATTTTATAGAGGAGGAACTGGAATCCTGGAAATGCAAGTGGCATAGACCTTTAGGCTCCAAACTCAGCCTATTTGTGTTACACAATATTGTCTAAATTGTGACACCCCCTACATAATTTTAAAATTAGGTGACTTTATATCTCTTCTGCTACACTTAAGAATAATAGCTAAAATACAATTTTAAAAAATGTTCAAGGCTTTGAATTTCAACTCAAGAATATTAAGAAATTTTGATGTGGATGATATTTTTAGAACATGTGCAGAGATATTCTTCAGAGAATTGTTTTGTCATGACTTCAATGTAGACTTTATCATTTAAATCATCACTTCCACCCTCCTGGTCATTTACAGGGGATGTGGATGAAGGCCACCACCACAAAAGTGCTCACTGTTCAAGCAAGTTGTTTGTCAGGATAAATGGTGAATTAATGGACTAATATAACCTAACCCTAGATTTATGCTTAAGTGTATATACTGAAAGGAAAAGGAGAAGTTTTAAAAAGTCTTCTGGAAGACAGTATAATAATTAAAAAGATGAATATATAGGAACAGGAAGGAGTCTGTGGGCAAGAGTCCTGGTGTGATATATGAAATTGTTTTTTCCTTCAGAAGGTTGCTCTACTCTTTACAGATGTTATGCTCAGAATCTTGTAATATAGAATTATACAGAGATGTATATTACTTTATTATCAAAATTATATCCAAATGCCTACAAAATCTCCATTTCACCCTCTCGAGCTTTATAATATACAATGATTTTTTTTAAAAAAGAAATCATTAGACAATTTCTTAAACCAAGAGAGAGCCTTTTTGTGACATACATTCAAAGCAAGAATCCAAAAGAAATAGTAGTAACTGACACTTTAAATAGAGGGGGAAAAGATAAGTTTCATTGGCACTTAATTTGCTCTAGAAAACAAAAAGGGAAAATGATGATTCCCTCCATAAAGGCATTAACCATGTATTTGTCACTAGTTTTAATTCATTTCTTTCTTTATGGATTTAAAATTCCTTATTCTGCCACTCATGCATTTATATTCAATGTCAGAAGCATCATATTTTCTTGAAGAGATTTAAAAATGCTTTTGAAGCAATGTTTTACAAAATATAAACAGGTGCCCAACCCATCTTATCAAACCATCTGAACATAAACCATTTCATAGAGAAACAATGTTCAGACAAAACATGCTGTAGAATGAAGCAATGAAGTTTGGGGCCAGAAATAGTTATAGGAATATTAAAGTACATCTATATTAATTTTGCTTTTCAGTAGATTGAGGCTAAGTTAAGAAGAGCTCATCAAAATAAGGGATTTATTGAGAAATCAATAGATAAAGCACAAAAGATATATGATTTTTATTAGAAAAGCTAAAACTTCACAGTAGTTTTACCATTTTTTGAACGTGGTAGAGACATAAATAGCATTTGGTTCTATAAACAGCATCTATAGCTACAAACCAAAGGACTATATTAACATACCCCTGTAAAATGTCTCAAAGTTCTCCAAGCACTATACTGTAAATATTATTAACCCGTACTACTTATGTGTGAACTGTGGTTCTGAGGTTTCATGGCTTTCTTGTCTGAGTTCAAATATCTAAGAAAGAACTGAGGGGGAAATCTAGCCCTGGACCCTGAATTATTCTTACTGAATCATGATTGGTCTTTTCCATTTTGTGCATACATCAGAAGAATGACATCAACACCAGTAACATTTCCAAAATCAAATTAATTGAAGAATAAAAATTGAAGTGTTGGTCCTCAGAGAAGAACAACAGAATTCATGAAGGGATGAAATGAATTACCAAGGAATAGCATGTCAAACCTCTTGTTTTATGGGATACTATTAAGCCACTAGAAGAAATCTGGATGCTAACAGTATTTTAGAATATAGAGTGTGTTAGACTCAATGTTAAAAAGGTATAAAAAGCTACAGATGAAATAATCAACATTCAGAAGTGGTAGAGGTAGCTTTGATGGTAAGAAATGTAGCATGCAAATTTATACACCTCAGGAAAAGATAGATTTTTAATTTTTTATTAGTGACATAATGGAAGAAGAATAAAATCAAAGTATATTCATTCATATCACATTTCTAAAACAAAGCAGATTCAAAACACTATTTTTTATCAAATGAAAAAGACATAAATATTAGCTTTCCAAAAGCTACCCAAGCCTATACCTAGTACATACTTCCAGTAACTTTAGAGAAGTAAATATGTGAAAATTAATGCAAATAAATTAAGCTGGCATGGAAATATGGCAGAATCTAGGATGTGACTGATCTTATAATGTACTTAATTTATGTCTAATTTAAGGTTCTATAGAATGACAATAAAACATCAACTACTTTGCTAATAATATACTTTCCCAGCATTTAAAGTATACATAGTATTTTACTCATCTCAAAAAGTGAATATATTCTACTTAATATTCAAAAATAAGCTACATTACTTTGTTCTACTCTTTGAAAATATGTAAGAAGGACGCCTATAAAAATGTCTTTGGCATGCATGAAGATAGATATGATGTTATGAGACAATAAAGATTTGTTTCTATTTCTTGGAATCTGTAGATTATGCAGAAATGGAGCTAGGATAAGCTTAGATGGAGTCATCTTAGTTAGTCCTCAAAACCTACAAAGGCACAGCAAGAAACATTCCTTTTTAATGCACATATATTTTTGATGCTAGAAAATTTCACTATTGATTGTACTTTGATATTTATTTTGTGATGTCAACTCACATGTGCTTCAGGAAATATTCAAGGTCCAATGTAAAGAGAAACACAAAGGGGTCACAAATTTTAAATGTGGTGGAACATAATTTCTGACCCTTGCCTAGGGCTCAAAATTCCTCATCCTGGCTCTAAGCAAAAATGGTTTGGCCCAGAATAGATCTCTGAAGCTGTAGAGAGTACAGTTATGCTCTACACACTTCTAGAACACCTGGATTGTATAAATTTTTTTAAAGAAAGGAATAATTACAATTTTTTCAGGTAGTTATTTAACTACAGAAATGCATGTGCCTAGAAAAAGATGCTGTCATTTAGTTTTCTAATTAATAAAGTTTAAGTACCCAAAATGGGCTTTTCCCCTAGGATTTGATTTTTTTTTAATTGAATAAAATGTAATTTAAAATAATTATTTCCCTTCTTATGCACATCTTAAATCATATGTAATTAAGAGGAAATAACAACTATTCCATTTTTCTATATAAATTATGTATATTTCTATATAATTATAGTTTGCTAGCTTTCATTTAGGAAATCCTTATTAAAAATTTTGTTCCTGAATCGTATATTGAGATGATGAAATGGGAAAGTAAACCTTGGCCAAGGTTTATAAGGGTTTTTTCCCTTTCTTTTTTCTTCCTTCAAATGAGATTGATAGAGGTTAATTTAATGATTAATGAGAGAAAGAGGAAGAGAAAGAGAGAGGAAAGGAAGGAAAGAGAAAGAAAGCAGGTAAGGAAAGCAAGAAAGGCAGAGAGGTCAAAGTGAAGGAGAGAGAGCAAGAGAGAGGGAGTCAAGAAAAAGTAAGAGGGAAGGAGAGAGAACAGAGACAAAGAGAGGAGAGAGAAAAAGAGAGGGAGTCCAGAGAAAGTGGGAGGGAAGGAGAGAGAACAGAGACAAAGAGAAGAAAGAGAAAGAGACAGAAAGGAAGAGGGAGATGGAAAGAGGGAAGGGGAGAAAGAGTAGGAGATAGAGAAGACAGAGACAGAGACATAGAGACACACAGAGAGAGAGAGCTTCAAGAAAAATAAAATACATGTGCTGTAGTACAACTTATGTCTAATGAGGGAGTGAAAGTAACTTGAAAAATTTTTTCAGGTTTTTATTTAGAATTAAGTGGGAAAGTAAATAAAGTACCTACTTTACATAGAAGAAAAGCAGATAAATGTGACAAAACTGGTAGGGAAATATTGTTCATCTACCGTTAAGATTTTACTGTCAAGATTAAGCCTGAGAAATGGAAGTGTACATATTTATCTTTTTAAAAAACTAAATGAAAGTACTTGAGCCAGAAAGGTTAAAAATGGCTCAGGGAACAACAGCACTAAGTAATGTTTTAGGGCCTTGATTTATGCAACAAGTTCAGTTCAATAATGAGCAAAACTGCTAATCAGTGCCCACAGATATTAGATAATAAATTCAAGAGGACCAAATGGATGTTTGCAGCAGAGCAACTACTGGCTTAATGATTTAATTAATCTAAACATGCAAAAAAGTCTTGCTAGTTCACATTTGTTTAGCGAGCGACATGTTAATGGAGATAAAACTGCTTGGGGGTGGGGAGGCCAGTGCTATTCATAAATTTAAAATGTGATCTGGGGGCAAAAGACGCAATTTCCAGAACTTACACAGATTCCTCATAAGAAACTCATCAGGGACTTGAGAGAACAAGAGCCTATAATTGGCCAGGTAATAATTCACCTTACATGGCAGAAATGAAATTGCTTTGATTAGTACAGCATATCTATGGAAGTGCTGTGCAAGACAGACCTAGAGATAATCAAAGTGCCTCATAATTAGCCGAATGTTAGCTTTCCCTATAGCTGCATTGGTAGTGGTTATTGTAGGCACCCATGGCCACTCCACAGGCTTTGAAGGACAATATTTTATTTTTATTCTGTTAATCAGACTGGGATTTTAATGGCCATTTGACCTTTTAACTTAATTTAATTTTTTTATGAGACAAACTCTGTGAACTTATTTTCCATAAAAATTTATAGACATAATTTAAAAATAATATAGTTTATTCTACATAATTTAAAATCAAATGCATTATTTTTGTTGCTGTTATTTTGAAACCCAACTTATTTCATTGTTATAGGGAACTATATATATATATATATATACATATATACATATATATGAGAAAACTCAACTCTACTAGCTAATATCCACATCTATTTTGCAATTTCTGATAAGAGAATAGCCTAAGACACTAAGAGGTTAAGTGACTTACCCAGGATCCTTCAAACTTTATCTGTCAGACTGGGGCTTGAACTCATGGTTCTTCAGGACTCTTAAGGCTATGTTGAAATCCATTACACAACAATGCCTTCCAATTAATGGATAAATAAATTGAAGGTCAAACAAGTGAGATT
>NC_058132.1:570646936-570664536 GCF_016433145.1 Gracilinanus agilis | reverse complement strand
TTTTTTAAACCCTTGTACTTTTCGGTGTATTGTCTCATAGATGGAAGAGTGGTAAGGGTGGGCAATGGGGGTCAAGTGACCTGCCCAGGGTCACACAGCTGGGAAGTATCTGAGGCCGGGTTTGAACCTAGGATCTCCTGCCTCTAGGCCTGACTCTCACTCCACTGAGCTACCCAGCTGCCCCATATATATATATATATATATTTTTTTTTTTACCGGGAGAGAGAGAGAGAGAGAGAGAGAGAGAGAGAGAGAGAGAGAGAGAGAGAGAGAGAGAGAGAGGACTTCCCAAATTTCTCTTGTATAGGAAATCTTTTGCATGTGTTTGAGTCATTCCTACTTTTGGGGGGAGGAAGAGGTCCAGAAAGCTGTTATACATTACCACCAATTCCACATATTTACTTTAGGATCCTTGAGCACAGAAATTGTTGAGGATGATCAGAGTATGATACCTTATCATTTGTCATTTTATTGAAGACTGGCCACCAAAGGGAACAAAGAAGAAGTTGCCATAGGCAACATGTAGAATCAAATGGTCCTAAAGGCATATCTATCTCAAATTATAATTAGTAAAATAAGGATATTTTCTTGACTGATTTCAGGGGCATAAACAAAAGGAAGCATTTAAAGCAATGTAGAAATACAAGATAATTGCCAATTAATGTGAACATGAATTGTTCCATGGAATGATGCCTATGAATCTCCTAGCCAGTATCAGGAAGATTGTTATAGTTAAGTTTTTAAAGAATCAAAGAGCTCATGAAGGCTTATTGCTTTTTTCAATCACAATTATATATAGGAATACTAACTCCATTCTAAAGGATATAGAGAATAAACTTCTAATATGCGAGGATAATAATAATGGAAGAAAATCTTTAATTATAAATCTAAATATGCTTAAATGTCCACATTTTGTACACACATTCTAGCTAACATCTTCAATTCATTCACATTTTCTTAAATATAGAAGGATAGATCTTGCAGCCTTAAAATGCTAAAAATGCAAAAAATATTCTTAGATACATCAGAAGGCTTAGAATTGACATGAAATATATCTGAGGAGTGAGAGTTTAACAGACCAACCAAAACACACTCCATAATGAAAGCAATAGAAAATGTTTGAAAATATTAAAACAAAAATGTTTCTAAACTATATACCTCTATTATCTATACCTCAATAATTTATTATTTTATCTCTAAGCCTTTGAAAACTGCTGCAGTCCAAAAAGTTGTCACTCTGGAAGAAACTTGATTATGGGTTTTTTCAAAGTTATCTAAATTGGTCCTTTTATTACTGTTTGTTATCTAGTCATTTCAATCATGTTCAACTCTTCCTGACTTCATTTAGTATTGTTCTGGCAAAGATACTGAAGTGGTTTGCCACTTACTTCTTTGATTCATTTTATAGAAGAGGAAAACTCAGGTAAGCTAGGGTTAAGTGATCTGCTTAGGATCAAACATCTAGTAAGAGATTGAGGTTGGATTTGAACTCAGGTTTTCCTGATTCCTGGCTCAATCTAACTACTTTGCTACCTAGCTCCCCCAGTTTGGTTCTTAGACAACTGATACATTGTCCTTTATTAGAGTCTAGCAGAGCCTGCCCTCTGCAGACAGAATCTAGTATTACCCTCACTGCATAATGCACTAAAATAGGAATTTAGTGGAAATATCCCTTAATTTATATATTTTTTCTATGTTTAAGACTTAGGATCTTGCTGGATCAAACTTCCCAAGGAAGTTAAAAATAAATAAACATTCTTATCACTCTTTCATTAATGTTTTTATCTCATTAAAATGAATAATTACTAAGCAGAACCTAGTGGTTCAGGTCAGAATGCCTCCTTCTCAGCCTAATGTACAATTTGCTTACCATGATATTTTATACTATTAGATGGGCAGAGGAAAGGATAGGAGGAACTGAACAGGCAGGTGACCTCCACTGGATTTACTGTTACCAATTACAAAAGGAATGTGACAGTAGCAGCAAATCTGGAGAAGAAAACAAACAGAAAACATGGATAATAATGAAATTTATAAAGTGCTTTACAGTTTACCAAGGGCTTTATACACAACTCTGTAGGTAGCTCAAGTATTATTATTCCCATTTTACAGGAGATGAAATTTCATCAGGGAAGCTAAATGACTTGCCTTTAGTAACACAGGAATAAGTAGTAAATGTTCCTTCTTCAATGAGGTTAATGTCCTTTTCACATTACACTCTGAATTGTCTATTATGATGCTTTTTAAAATTTCTTAGTCCATCCTAATCAACCTGTTCAGGGACTCTGGTGTAGATTACAGCAAGAAGAAATAAGTTTAAATTGCAACATGTGGAGAGACTGATGAAAAGGGTGTTAATATATTAGAATGTGTCTGATGGATGCTAATGTAAATTATTCATGAAAAATAGTACCTAAGAAAGAAACCAGAATAAAGGGAGAAAAAAAGGTTAAAGAGGTGGTTTGATGAGCCTGATTGTATGAGTGCTTGTGCTATTTCCTGGGAGTTAGGCAAATTTGGAAGTTGTTTTTTTTATTTTTTTAATAGCAACATATTGCTTTAACCTGAGGCTATTTTCTATAAGCTGTTCCTGAAAAATGATAAACAAATATCTCATATTTGTGTAACTGAGTTTTCTTCCTGAAATACACCATCCTGAAGTGCCAATATTAAAGTTTAACCTGATAATCTCTGGTTCACTACTCAGCATGCAATGATTCCTTTCTGTGCCAGGACACAGAAAAAAAATTTTAAACAATTTTAATACAACTCTGCTGTAAATATTTCCTCATTTCCTTAGCATTTTTTATCGTACTTGGTTTGCTCAAGTATATGGATCTATATCTGTATTTCTTTTAAGAGAAAGAAAGGATTTAATAGATGGCTGTCCATTATTACCAAAATCTTTTTTTTTCCTTCCTTATCTAAAAGAGCAGCTTCCTCCCTATATAGCAAATATTGACAATAATACTCATTTGTCTTACTGAAATATTCTTTTCTCTCGATATATATATAAGAAATAAATACTGACCAATTTCGCTTACATTCCAAAAATTCAAAGCTGTAATCAGAAGGCTACTGTAAAGTGAGAAATATAAAAACCCACCACATCACCAAAACCCACCCCTGACTGGATTATAAAAGCATCTTTTATACAGAAAAGATTGAATAGCTTTGCTATTTTCCTATTTTTCCCTCTTCTTCCTTTCCTGTTTTCTGAGTATTCTGTGGCTAACCTCTTCAATATTGAGAGAGGATCACAGGATCATACCTTTAATGTTAGAAGAAATTCCATATAAATGTTTGTTGAAAGGAATCCATAGTTTTGTTGGAAACAGTTCTTCCCAGTTGAATAGAAAATTCCTGAGGGCAGTGACTAGTTTTCATTTTTGCCTTCCTATCTCTAACGCATTGGCAACTTCTAGGCGGTTTAGGAATGCTCATTAGATCAGTCTAAAATCTTTGATGGTTTATTATTTTTTAAAGAGAGAATTGTAGAATTTCCCTTCACTTCCAAAGTACCTCAACTTAAGCCTCTTGGATTTGCTAGCATAGTAGCAATGTATTTCAAAAATAGGAAGAAACTGTTATACTCAGGCTGAAAGCAGCTGCTGCATCAATCTGCTACATTCTTCAAAGTCTTTAACTGGGCCAATATGACTAAGGACAGAATGTTAAATATCATGTATAAGTTCCCAGAAGTATTTGAACACTGGAAAAATACATCAGATGTATAAATATACAGCTTCTAAAAGTTAAGAATTTTGAATTAAATTGGATGATTCAAAATTAAGAATTCATAAGTTTTAGGACAACTTGCTGTTCTCATGTAGAATAATAAGACAGGATTTTATTTTGAGTTTACTCTATAGAGTTTCTAATTTTTTTCAATTATATAATATTTTATCTGTGATGAAATTATTTTCCTTGACTATTAATATTTATTAAAAGTTATGTGTTTTCACTTTTCCGAAGGGGAGCATTGAAATAGAAATACAAATTAATTGAAAAGAAAAATTAATTTAAAATATTAAGTTACAGGTTATTGCTACTAGTGAGTAAATTTCTTCAGTTTATTCATATTGTTAACAAAAATATAAGATATTTATATAACTGCAATTTATTTTAGCTTTGAGGAAGTAATTCACAATAGTTTTAATTTCTCTTTAGTGGAAATTAGGAAATTGAAATAACAATATAGAGCACAAGTAAAATTATCTATTATTAAATGTCCATTCTATTTACGATTTACATACAAAAATAGTTACAAGTAGTGTGGTTGACACTAAAAATACAAGAAAACTTGCTTCAACACACAGAATCATAGGATTATTGATTCAGAGTTCAAAGGGTCTATGGGGAACTTCAAGTTCAACCTCACATTTTAAAATAACAATTTGAAGAAATCATAAGGCTCTTGATTTTAATTTTTTCAAAGTTAACTTTTATGTAGTAGTTGTTCTTGCTAAATATATGTAGAGGAAAAATAATTGGTTATTCTCAAGTCCCAGAGAGCATTCTAATTTATTGAGAACACTTAACCTTCAGATTTTTTTAGTTTGTTTAATTGCTATGAAATTATAAGCAAACAAAAAAAAGAGAAAATATACAATTCTATTTTTGACTATTTTCATGAGCAATTCTTTTTTAAGACACACATGGGGGTCATTTGAATGCTTCTATGCAGTTATAATCCTAAGAAAATAGTGCTTTATATTTAAAGCATCTTTATAACTGGGGTTACAATATTATATTCACAAGACAGGAAAACTACATAGAGGAAAACATTCTGAACATATAGCTCTGGACTAGAAATAAGGATTTTTGGATTTTATTGCCAATGATTCTAAGAATTTTTCGTGTGACTCAGAAAATTGCTAATCATATCTGTGGTTCCTTTTCTCTTTTGCAAAGAAAAACTAATTATACTTGCTAAATGTTCAACTCAAAGCTTGCTGTGAAGATTAATGAGATCTTCTCAAAATCTATTGTTGTCTCTTATGGAGAATATCTTGGAAGGCAGAAGAAAACATTAGACCAGATCTTGCTTATTAGTCAGACCATAGGTTAGCCTGGAACTTTAAGAAATGGATGAGTCCTATTTCTATGCAACATACTGGATAATTTACCAGATATAAACAGGAAACATTGGTCAAAAATAGACTTTTTACATTACTCACTTAACTGTTTTGTTATCTCATTATTTCTGTGGTTTGTGTTTTCTTGGTAACTAGAATAAAAGGTGAAATTGCTTATATTTGATTCTTATGATGATAATAATCATAAAAATAATACCTTGAATTAGTAATAATATATATTTCTGTTTGAAAGGCAAGAAATGGAGCTATTATCAAGATCTACAAGGATTAATGATAACTCTTACGGGAAAAAAATTAAGTGAGCAGCATAAAATATGCAATATTGGAAGATTTCTACATCGGCTGCAATTATATCTGTGCAAGTGGTTGACTTCCTAGAAGGAAAGGAAAAGGGAAGAGGAACACACTAGAGGTATCCCTCTACAGTTATAAAGATATAAAAAGAATGAAAAACAAGAATGGAGGGAAGGATAGAGGGAGGGAGAAAGGAAGGGAGGAAGGAAGAAAAAAGCAAGGAAGCAATTAAGGAAGGAAGGAATGAGGAAAGGAAGGAAGAAAGGAAAATTTTATTTTCAATATGAAAACAAATGAAACAATAAACATCTTAAATGGCTGAAGAGAATTCTGACCTATGTCAGAAGGCTACAAGAATTGTAATGAAGGGGAGATAGTGAAGATGCCTTTAACACACAGAGGATATGAAACTCATGAACATGTAACGAAATATGAGACTCTTGTGAGTGAGGGAATTTGGATAATCTGAAAAGGATGAAATTGCTTGTCTGACAAGGAGAGATGCTATGGATCCATGGGTACTATCAGGTATAAGCTCAACTTGGAATGGAAGATGTGTAGTAGTGTTACGTGAAAATTCAGAAACCATAAGAGAAAAGCAGAATTTTTATACGACATTTATATGAAGATGAATGGAGAGAGAAATAATGGGATATTGTTACTGTGGCTTATTATAACACGTAGACAAAAAAAGGAGAAATTTATGGGAAACAATCAATAAACAGCCACAAAACAATGATATAATGGTGATGGGAATCTTTAATTATCCCCATTGCCTGCTGCAAATCTCTCTCTCTCTCTCTCTCTCTCTCTCTCTCTCTCTCTCTCTCTCTTTTTTTTACCTTTTTTTGCCAAAAACAGAGCACTTTTTTGACTTGACATAATTACTTCTAATGGTAAAAGATCTAATCTAGGGAAATTTTGCTTTATATTCGATCTTCATTTGATCTTCATTATAAGAAAAAAACTGGTTCCTGGGTTAGAAATAATGAGAACACTGAAAGTAATTGCACTATTTTACAATTTTTGAAAGAAGGGAAACCTACAAGTCAACAACAACAAAAAAGACAATTCTATTTGTACTGTTTTCCTGAAAACACTTGGAGGTCATGTGCATGCTTGATAAAGTTTTAATTGTATGAAAATATTTGTTTACATTTGAAATGTCTATATAATTTGGATTTTAGCATTATAATTTCATGATATTAATACAACATAGAGGAATTGGATGTACACACTAGATTTGGGGGAATATATTTCAAAAATTTAATATCAATAAATATAATATCATATACCAAAATTTTACAAGGAAAGTGGCCAAAAGGGATGATATATTTTCAGGAATGTAATTGTTGTGAAAGAGGTAGATAATTCCTATGAAAATGCAAAGAAGGAGTTGTCTAGAAAGACCAATAAGTAAGCACTGGGGACTCAACAACCAATTTATATTTTTTAAAAGCCAGATATTAAAGCAAGGAAAAAAAGAAGAGGAAAACCAAAACATAGTCTTTAAAGAATAGTCTCAATCATGCTGAAGATAGAATGTGCTATGCTGGAAAGACAAGCTAAAGATTTTTAACTCCTATTCAAAGCCAATTAGTGCTGTGAGACTCTCTTTTTATTGGTAAAGATAAAGTCCCTGTTCTATAGAAGAAGCAGGATGAAGTCAGTGAGAGCAGAGAACTTTCCCCTCCCCATTTTGGGATTGGTCAGCATCAAGTGCCCCCACCATGTCCACCAAGTTTCAAGTCAGCTTCCAGCTTGAGAGAGAAAAGACAGAAGAGGTGTTGAAGCCACTTCAGGTTGCTGAAGGAATAAACCCTGGGAAGATATGAGAGGAGTAGGCATTCTCATTCATGTGCCTTTTCCCAGCTTGAGACTAGAGATATCAGGAAGTTTCTCCTTGGGTGAAATCCAGGATCTTCTCTTCACTCAGCTGAGTTACTTTGCTTCCAATGTGATCTCTTTACTCTGTAATGTCTGGTGTATATTCTCCTATGTTTGATCCTCTGATTTTTTAAGCCAATATATCCTGTCTTGGAATCAATACTAAGTTCAAAGGTAGAAAAATGGTAAGGACTAAGAGCTAAAGTAACTTGCCCAGGGTCACACAATGTGACTAAGGTCATATTTGGAACCAGAACATTTCATCTCTAAACCTGGCTCTAAATCTACTGAGCCACCTAGCTGCCTCTCAGATTTATTTTGTGACTAATTTGGATACATGGTTTTTGTTTGTTTGTTGGTTAGGTTTTTTTGCTAGTCTCCCTATGTGGTCATTGTAGAACTGGTATTTGGTAGGAAAGCCTTGGATACAGAACTGAAGTTTCTCTTTCTCCCCCCAAAATGATAAAATGATTGAAAGAATTGAAAAAAAAATGAAAAAAAAGAAAAAAAATGGAAACCTGATCATACCTTCTAGGCAAATATTTAAAGGAGCATACAGATATACTTCTAGCCTGATAACTCCTTTCTCTGAGGATAACAACTTCTTTCTTTCCCTCCTGGAAGGAATGAAATTCTCCCTTGGATAAGGGTGGGAGGGTTGGGGGAGGAGAGTTTACAAATATCTATTCTGCCTCTCTTTGAGCAATAGACAATGACAAGACCTTTCCACAAGTGAACCTCTCTCTATGTGGGACTCCTTTCTCTTACTTCTACTATGGACACAAAAAGGAGGACCTTTTAAAGTATTTTTAGTAAAATGGGAATTGAAGAAAGGATAAGCTCTATGTGGAGTAGAGGATATGATGACTAGTGCTGAAAAAAAGGCAGCTGCTCAAGTTAGTGAACAATTAGAAAAGGAAATAGTGAGACCATGACTTCATCAAGAATGGTTCATGCCAAACTAAGCTCATTTATTTTCTGATAAGATTACAAGATTGATATATCCAAAGAAATGGGATAGATATAATTTATCTAGATTTTATCCATTTTTTAAATGACTCATGTTATTCTTGTGGTAAATACACAATTAGGGGACTAAGAAGAGAATAAATGACCAGATCTAATGATTCAATGTCATCTTGGAGAATGTTTAAATATAGCAGACCATAGAAATATGTTTGGCCCTTTCACTGTTT
Source organism: Gracilinanus agilis (assembly GCF_016433145.1). NCBI lineage: Eukaryota > Metazoa > Chordata > Mammalia > Didelphimorphia > Didelphidae > Gracilinanus > Gracilinanus agilis. The sequence continues at coordinate 570,656,060 of NC_058132.1, read as the reverse complement.
AACATTTTTGTTATTGACCTAGACATATGCAGAGATGGTATGCTTATTAGATTTGTAGAAGATACAAACCTTGGAAGAATGGACAACACAATGGATTATAGATGCAACATTCAAGAATATCCTAACAGAAAAGAACATTACACCAAATCTGAGGTGAACATTTACAGGAACAAATATTTTTTGATGGTTTTATTGATGGAGGCATATTCAGGGAAAACCATTAATAAACTCAATAATTTCATGAGGAGGGCAATAGGACCATGATGTATGAAGAGTGTTTGAAGGAATTAGAGTTTGGTGGTTGGTTGTTTTGCTAGTAAAGACTCATAAAGCTCGTCCTCTCTTGCCAGTATTTGAAGGGATGCCATATGAAAAGGATTTAAATTTGTTCTGCTTGTTCTCACAAGGGATGATCAAAAACAATTCCATTGTAATTTCAAAGAGGCATGATGTGAGGAAAATTTTCTTAACAATTAATCTATCCCAAAGCGGATAACAAAAATCCCAAACTGGAATGGATTATTTCAGGAGGTGGTATGTTCCCTGTCATTAGAGACAGGTACATAAAAACTGCATGATCATTGATTAGACATGGAATCAACGAGATTCTTTTTCAGGTACTCTATGAAATAGAGATTATTTCAGGTCCCTTTCAACAAAGAGATTGATTCTAGAATTCAGTGGAAACTTATGGCCTCAGTAGCTAAAGGTACTTTTTACATACGCTCATAGAAACACTTTACAAGACTAGAGATCTAATGATTTGCCGTTAGTTAAGGAGTCTTATGGATATTAGTGTTGTATTAAGAGAGCAGAGTTCCAAGATCTTAAAAGACAAAATAATGCTGGCAACATAGGGAAAATTAGGGGGAAATTTTAATTAAGATATTTTAAAAAAAACAACCATTACCAATTTTTTTGTGACAGACATGGTTCAACAAACATGAGGTATCTTCAACATCTCCATCAATAAATTGGAGTAAATTCAAAAGGCAGTTTATTTTTTATACCTATCACAGAATTTGGAGATACTGGCAAGACTAATAGATGTTAATAATGTGCTTAACTAATGTCACTATGCTTATCATTTTCTATCTAAAATTAACCTGGCTTTCTGAGATCATTATAACTAGCACCTCATTTCTCAGAAGGCAAAGCACTTATACACAGGTTATCTAACATTATACTATGCCACATAAGGTAGAGAGGCACCTTAGAGTTCTGGAAATGCTAATGCATCTCTTAGTTCCTAATTTAGCTCCAGGAAATAGTTTATTTATAGGAGTATGCTGATAAATATGCATTCACAAATACATACATTCATATATAGAGAATATTAAATCATAACTTTGCTTCATATTTCGATCATTGCAGAAATAAACACCTTTTTGTTAGCATATAATATGGCCATAAGGACTCTATTTAATTATATAGTTTGTGGCCATTATTTATAAATGTGGGAGGTGTTTTTACATAGCCCAGTATGTTTCTAGTGCCCCTGAGCATCTCAGAAAGAGTTTTAGGTTTTAATTGTCTATGGCCTACTTCCCTTTAATTATTAAAATCTTTGTCATCTAATTCTGTAGTCCACAACTAACTCAGGCAATAAATGTTGCTGCTAAATGAGCCATAAACACACGAATATGAGATCATAACCAGGAGGTCTATGCGATTAAGCTTTAGGTACCTTATTTTATTGTACTGATTTGTCTGCTAGGCTCCTCATAAAGGATTCTATTTCTCCCTTACTATGCATTTCACCATCTCACTTGTTTTTAAACTATGGATGTTTCCAAACTCCTTTATGTGTGTCCCATATTATTCTTGTGACTACCATATTTTATCTATAATGCCAAACTCACATCTCAGAATTCAGTTCTTCTCCATTAACTCCCAACATTGCATCATTTCTCCTAACTCTCTGATTTCCCTGTCTTTTTCATACTCTGCTATCTAAGACCTCCTTTAACTCTGTCAGCAACTCCCTCTACCTCAGCTTCCTCCTGCTGGAGTCTTCAAAGGAATATATTCTTTTTTTCCTGACTAAAAGTACTTTTTTTCCCCCAATGCAGCTGACTGAGCATTTGATATATTTTTTTTAACCGAGACTTTTCCTTTGTTCAAAGGATAGGTTCTTGAAATGACTTTTTAAAAATGTTCTCTTTTCCCTACTTCTGAGCTTAGCAATTACTTTTAGAAAGAACTGTTATTTTCATTTAAAACTAACTAGTCATCCCTCTTAACTGAAAATATCTGTCTTTTTCTCCTTTTTTTTAGAATGATATTCTCTTTTGGGGACAGTATAATAACATCTTTCACTCAATATTATATGTCACTACTCTCTAATGAGAATTACAGAATTACTCAAACGTAAGTTGAGAAATATGTGAGAATTCACAAAGAAGTTCCAAGAACATTCATTCTAATGCTACCTCCCGTAAGCAATTTAGTAGAGGTAGCAGTAGGAGTGACAAACTGCAGTTAATATGACTGAGTTAGTCTCCTCTATTTTCTGTATTAGTACAATCTTAGAGCTGAAAGGAATCAAAGATATCATTTAGCCCAATCCTTAAATTTTAGGGAGTTTTCTTACCATGTATTTTTATATGTAACCCAACAATTATATAATACATGATTTTCTGTAACTATATAATGAATTATAATAAATATGTTTATCCAAAGAAATAAATTCTCATATTAGTTATGTCCAAGATTCTTACTTTTAGTCTTTTTATTATGTCTCATTCTTACTTTTTACCTCTTTTCTCCACTAGGTGGAACTTAATATGATACAGATTGTACATAGATTATCATATAACATATATTTCCCTCTTTTTCATATTAGATAGGTAAACTGAGTCCTCTTAGTCAAGATTTTATAGTAAATTAGTGCCATGGATATGGTTCTAGAAGCTGATAAATTATTTTTTAATTATGTTAACCCTAATATCTTTTATATATATCTTTCTATATTAATTTTATTTGTTACAGGGCTAGGCAATAGGGGTTAAGTGACTTGCCCAGGGTCACACAGCTAGGAAGTGTCTGAGGCCAGATTTGAACCTAGGACCTTCCCATCTCTAGGCCTGGCTCTTAATCCACTGAGCCATCCAGCTGCCCCCCTGAAAAACTATTAATGGAAAAATTATTTTTCATAGAATATATTTTCTCTCCCATCATCAGCTGTTAGGATGGTTTTCTAAATTGAGAGCGGTTCAGGGATATAAAGTCCCAAAGAGATATCAGGTATAAAGCATTCCCATAGAAATGTTCTACATGTGTTCAAATATAGGAAATGAAATTGTTTATGAAGAATCCTAAGGGATGGGCCAAAAGATTTGAGAAGATTTATTGTATATTTTGATAGGCAGTTTGCTGTTGTAGATGAATTGCTGAGCCTGGAGTCAGAAAAACCTGGTTTCCAATTCCATTTCTGGCATATAGTAAACTGTATGACCCTTTGTAACTTTGAAGGACAGTCTCATATTGGAAGTTCTCCATGCATTCCTGTGAATCAAGGAAATCACAAATATTTTTGGATATATCCATTTATAGAACATTTATTAATCACATTGGCATATGATATTTCTAATTTAAAACAAATAACAGGACCTCCAAGAATTATTTATTATGTTTCATCAAAGAAAGACAGTACAGCAAAATGTAGAGAGTCCTGGATTTACATGCAGAAAAATCTGGATTCAAATCCTGTTCTGATGTTCATTAGTTTTGTGATACTGGCCATATCATTTAATGTCTCTGAGCCATATGTAAATGAGATAACTATTTTTATCAATATAAGAAGAGTTACTATGAGGCCTGTATAAATTGATTCATAAAAATTTAAACATTATGTAAATTTTTTTAAACCCTTGTACTTCGGTGTATTGTCTCATATGTGGAAGATTGGTAAGGGTGGGCAATGGGGGTCAAGTGACTTGCCCAGGGTCACACAGCTGGGAAGTGGCTGAGGCCGGGTTTGAACCTAGGACCTCCTGTCTCTAGGCCTGACTCTCACTCCACTGAGCTACTCAGCTGCCCCATTATGTAAATTTTATTGTTGTTATTCAACCATTTTAATCCTGCCTGACTCTTCCATAACCATTTTGGGGGTTTTCTTGGCAAAAATACTGGAGTGACTTAGTCTTTCCTTCTCCAGCTCATTTTATAGAAAAGGAAAGCAAGGTAAACAAGTTTAAATGACTTGCCCAGGGTCATATAATAAGTGTTTGAAACCAGACTTGAACTCAGGAAGATGAATCTTCTATTCTAAGGCTGGCATCTTATCTACTGTAGCACTTGGCTGCCCCATTTAAATTTTACTTTTTATCATATTCAAAAAAATTATAGATATAGAACAGATCCAGCTTTTTTCTCCTTGCACAGACTAAATTTCTCCCCCCATCTCCTATACATGATATCCCCTCCATCTCTGTGTAAGAGTGTTCATCAAAGGACTTTCTTCTTTCATTACTATCACTTTTAATCCAATGCATCCATGCCCCTGTCCAAACCTTCCTATCATTTCCACTATTAGCTTTCTTTCAATCTATTAGCCTTCCCAAGACTTAGCTCCTGTTGGATGTCACTGACCCAGTACTGGATGCACCTCTCATACACTAAACTCCTTGGTCTTAGAGAGAGAATAGGAGCATTCCTGGGTAAATATTTCTGTTCCCCAATGTGACCTTCAGACCCTCCCTTTATCTCCTTCAATCTATACAATCAAACTTTTTTAATTTATAATATGGCAGCTGTAGTATACTGACTCCCAAGTTATTCTTTTACCTTTCTCATCCTTTAGATCAGCAATTCCCAAAGTGGGTGCCACTGCCCCCTGGTGGGTGCTACACTGATCCAGGAGGGCAGTGATGGCCACAGATGCATTTCTCTTTCCTATTAATTGCTATTAAAATTTTTAAAAAAACTTATTTCCAGGGGCTCTAAATAATATTTTTTTTTTCTGGAAAGGGGGCAGTAGGCCAAAAAAGTTTGGGAACCACTGCTTTAGATCATCACCTGGTTCACCATCTTCCCACTGTGCCCAATTCCTGTCCCCCATACATACCAGGGGACTTTTATTTATATGAGTTCCTTCTTTTCCTGTTTTATCTCAAAACTCCTGTACAATATCTCTCTCCTCTTTTTCCCAGTTTTGAAAAAGAGATATTCTTTCTCCTAGTTAAATCCAGTACCTCCCTCTAAATGTGTGATTGATCTTCCTTCTTCTTTAGCAGGTTACATTCTCAATCACTACCCTCTTTTTCAACCTTTCTCTACCTGATATACATATAAGAATGCTTTTTTCCTCCCTGGAACAAAAAACTCATATACAGTAATAATCAAATAACAACGGAAAACTTGACCCTAAATTGAAAATACAAAAGAGAGACTCTATAATATTTATTGGGTTCTAAGACTATTGTCAATGAGACTATACACCATTTTACAAAAAAAGCTCTTACAAATATTGAACAGTAGACTTAATAATGTTGCCTCATTCATTTTTTAAAGTTATTGTAAACTTGGCTCCTGCTGTCTGCCCTATTCAGCCTTAAGCTAAACTGTAAATGAAGTGTCCATATGATGAACTTGTTCTACAGAATTGGTACCTGATAATTTATTCAACAGTTTTACCAGTTGGGCAAACAAGTTTTCCATGCATTATTTTAATAGTGAGGATAAGACCAAAGTCAGTGCCTCATAATTCTTATATCAAAACTATTGACCCCCAATTTGAAATTGTAAATGGAAAGGATAATCTCTAAGTTTCAGTTTTGGGCAAATGAAATTAATATTTTTAGGTCTGATAAACTTTCCGGATTTTAATAATAAAAAGGCAACATCTAGGTTTTTATAAACAGTAATAACAATGAGCATAGCAATCTTTTATGTGGCACTTTAAAACTTAAATTTTACTTTCCTTAGAAATCTCTATGTATATACAGAAAGTAAGCATTATTCCCATTTTACAGAGGAAGCTGTAAGAATCTTAGAAACTGTGACACAGAGATAGTCATCTAAGATCACAGGAAGGTCAGGTACAAGCCTGATCTAAGTCACAGTTTCCAAGTATCATTATTTGATAGGGTAGTTTTGGAATCATGGGAGTCTACATAGACTACCAGCTAAGGAGAATACAGTAAGTAAAATATTCAGTGGAGTAAATAGGAATTCAAAGAACTCTCTGAAGGACAACTTATGAAGCCATTTGGTATTTTCATCACTGATTTGAAGATATATCCTGAAATCTTTTAATTGTTTTGCAAATTATTTTGTCACTTGCTTTAAAATCACTCATTTATAATTAAAGCTAAACTTTTATATTCTGCAGGAATCTTTTTATGGATCTCTGGACATATGTCAGTAGCATGGAAATTGAGGTCCCTGTTTAAGACATTTTTCTTGCTAGCATATTTCTGTAAATTATAGAATAAGATCCCACCTCCATACCTTATTTACTTAGTAAACTTATGTTTTGATATGAGAGATTTTTTTAAATGTGTCAAGTTTTTACAGCCTTCCTACTACCTTCTAAAATTATTAACATTGAGTAAACCTCACCACTTAGCTACCTTTGGATTTGTTTGAAATAACCCACCTCAATCATAAACTGCCTTGTCTCCACAAAGATATGATTCTTGTTCAAGCAGAAAAAAAGACTAATTTTTATGTTCTTACTGTGATGTATCAGAAACTCATTAACTTTTAACCTTCACTTTCTAAATTGGTGATTACAAAAAGCTAAAAAAAGTAGATACAGAAAGGTTATAGAAAAAAGAAACATTCAAAGAATATTTAACCTTATTTAATATTAATTTAATATTTAATCTTTAGGACTTATACGGATCAAATCTATCTTTTATTGGATAAAGCAGTTTAAACTCTTAAGCTTGATTTTACAAATTTGTAGGCTTAAATAAATAGTCTTCTGGGAGAACCTGCATATGTATCTTTATTTTGTTCTGATTTCATATGGTATATTTTCAATAATAAATACATTTTCTTTAAAAAATATTTAACAGATTGAGATACCCTCCATCACCCTATTCAACCAACCAACTCCAAAGACAAAAGTCTAGAAAACAAATTCCACCTGGGCTGCCCCCACAAAGGGCAGAGAAAACTTGTGCTTGCCCCCACCTGCCCCTGCCCCTGGCTGCATGCTTCTACCACATGATCTGGCAGGAGAAGGAGGTCAGGGCTTCTCCCCTGGACCGTAGAGACTTGGGTGAGAAGAATATGAATGTTTAATGTCACATCTCTATGAGACATGGGCTGTGCAAAGAGATGAGTTTCCTTCTCAGTGGCTCTGACTAAATTCTAGCCCATCTGAATTCAGTTAGGAAGTACACAAGCTAAGCTTTCAGCACAGACCTCTCTGCTGCTTACTATGTGCATCCCCACTTCCAGGGAGGGAAATGGGAAATGGGCAGCTGGTTTCCCCTATCTGCCTCCCAAATTGCATGGGAGATGCTGAAGAAGGAGGAACCTGACCCTAGACCAATGAGGGTTATTCTAATTATCTGGTTAATATCACAAATCAATTTCCTGTGCTTTGCTCCATTGTGAATTATAATGTTTTATAAACAGATTAATATCAGTTTATGTCGAAGAATTATGTCCAAAATTTAAAAAACACATCCTCAATTATCCTAATGTCACTAATTTATATAACAAGTTTGCTTGAAGGAAAATGAAACTTAAAAGAGAACTAACCTAAGTACAAATAAGTAGGAAAGAAGGAAGGAAGGAAAAATGGAGAAAGTAATGGAGGAATGGATATGAATATGGGTGAAATTTGCTCCTTAGAAATACAATTATATGGGAAACCCTCTATAATAAAGCTTGGTTTTTATAATAATACACATAAGTCAAATCCCACCATCTAAAGTATAAGATTTCCTTTTGGTAAAAGTCTATTGTAACAATATTAATATAATAGGCTAACATTTCAGATAGTTGGCACATAAAAGCACATTTCACTGTGTATTTATGAATCAAGTTTATGCTTAGCATGTGGCTTTTCTTAGACTTAGGGTTTTAAGAAAATAATTTTCTATATCATAGATCTCCAGATCTCGTTCATTTCTAAAACTCCAAAAGACCATAGATTTAGTTTTATTTTACTACTGCCTAAAGCTCATACGTTTATTAAGGTAGGAAGATACTTTCCCTTTTGAACAATAGATAGAAAAATATTTTATATATAAAGAAATTTCATATGGATATTTACTGGCTTCATTGGCACAAGAATCAGAATTAGTTAGTTTATAGACATAGTTTTATACAAGATGCTAAAAATAATAGAAATATTCATTAAAACCTCAAATTCCCCAAAGCAATAGAGTCAAGAAAGAACCAAAGGAAATAGGTAGACCTTAAGCCTCACCCAGAAGGCTAATGGAGGACAGTTCTGTCAAACTACTGGAAGTTGAGATCTATTGAGAATACTCTGCTCCAGCTCAAACCTAAGGACTCCTTAGCAATGTTCCAACTGACCTAAATACAAGCACAGTATAAAAATGTAGTAGCAGACCTTAAAATAGCTGAAGAAAAAGATTAAAGAACTTTTTAGATCAAAATCAGCATCTTGAAATCTGAAAGGGGGAGGAAAGTATCTGTCAGTGTATTAAATAGAAATCTATTGTTCTTTATATAACATAGCCCTGCTTGGAAAGACGTATGAACTAGAAGACCTCATAAGGACCCTTTCTGTTCTGATTTCCTATTCTATCATAAAGATGCTAAATCAATTTGTACTACCAATACTTTCTGGGTAAGCTTCAAAGAAACAGCCAAGTATAAACAAATATAATATTTTATTGCATTGAAGGTGAAGATAAAGAACATGAATCCCAGGCCATGAACATAGAAAAATGCTGTTCAGCTCAGAAAGTTCTAATCAGTGAAAGAAGAAGAATAAGTACACCTAGATGGAAAGAGAGAGGGAAGGAAGGAAGGATAGAAGGAATGGAGGAAGGAAGGAAAGAAGGAAAGGAGGGAGGGAGGGAATGAAGAAAAGAAAGAAGAAAGGAAGGAAAGAAGGAAGGAAGAAGAGGAAGGAAGGAAGGATGGAGGGAGGAATGGAGGAAAGGAAGGAAGGAATGAAAGAAGGGAGGAA
>NC_058132.1:570615773-570646605 GCF_016433145.1 Gracilinanus agilis | reverse complement strand
GAGGGAGGGAGGGAAGGGTGGAGGGAAGGAAGGAGGGAAGGAAAGAAAGAATGAAGGAATGAAGGAAGGAAAAAGGGAGGGAGGGAAGGAAGAAGGAAAGGAAGGAGTGAGTGATGGAGGGAAGGAAGAAAAAGAAAGGAGGGAGGGAGATATGCGACAGAGAGAGTAAGAGAGAAAATAATCCTCAATACTTTAGGGGAGATATAAATTTACAATGGTGACCCCAGTGTTTATTGAAAGCAGAATTGGGAAAATTATCTTTATGGTGACAATTTTGCTTATTTATGTTTCTCTAGTTATTTCTTTAAAATTAAGTTTTTGTTCATATTCAAAGAAGGGACAAAAAAGAAGAAAAAAATAACTACTTACTGCTAGCCAGTTTCAAAGTCGGTTAGAATGCATATAATTTCATTTCTAATTTCTGAAATTTTAAAGTGCATAAGTAGATGTATTTAATGTATTAAAATGCTAAAATATATGAAAAATATATTGTCTTCTTTTTAAACATAAAAAAATTGGTTTTAGATATCTTCTAAACAAATGATGACTGATTCTTTGGGGCAAATGACAATTTGGGAATTTTTTTAAAGGTCTCAATTCTCTATTTGTAGTGAGTACACACTTTTATCCTTTAAGGTATCTTTTTGCTCATATTATGAGTCATTCAGGCAAAATAGAGGAACATTATTTATCTAGAGTCCATTCATCAGATATCCTCAAAATATATACAGTAAAACTGAAAATCATTAAATAATCCAAAAAAGACCTTTGACAAGATAAAATGTATTTCTCAATTTCACATGTTAAAGTGTCAATATTTTGCTCAAAAATATGCAATTCAGGATCTTAATGAAAATATTTACTTTTATTTTATAACCAATTCTAACCAGATGTCTCATTTCCCATCCCACAACATATTAGAAGAAATAAATTCAAAGAGATATACCCTTATGGATTTGTCTTTGCTTCACCACAACATTTCTCCCATTCCCAGATCCCTTGCTCCATTCCTTCATTTGTGCATTTAATTCATGTAACAGATCTTATACTAGGAGTTCATATAACTTGCCTGACATTAACATATTATTTAGTTTATATTTCTGCTTTTATTCCTTCTTCTCTTAGTTGGTGAATTGTTTAAAAATCTATTTTAAATATTTTTAATACTAATGTTACAATATTTTTCATTCGGAAAAAATGTGCATTTATGATAGAACACAAAAAATGTGAAAGAAGAAAATCAATAAGATGACTGTGTTTTAGTGGGTCTATGATTCGATTTCCTCCTCTGTAGGTATTTAAGCTGAATTTCTTATATCATTTTAATCTTGAGGAGCTTATACAAGGACTATCTGATTGAGTGGTAAAATTGTAGTATCTCTCCCTCTCTTTGATTACCAGGACTAATTAAGATTTGCAAATGACAAGAACAAAAATTGCCATAGCAAACTGACACATGAAAATCTGTAAATGATGCTACAATACCCTTCCATCAATTATAAGTAGTGATGAGAAGTCTGGCACTCTATATGGTTTTCTTTCAAAACATTTAGGTACTTTATGAAAGTATGGATTTTCAGCCAAACCAGTCATAACATTATAGGTGCTCAAATTTATGTACATTTTTTAGTTCAGTTCTAAAGAGATGCCAGATATAGTCGCTTATTTTACTTTAACATTATTCATTTCTTAAATAATTTTCTTAGTAACATTTTCCCCACAAGAAACAGGATAGAAAGAAATTTGATGCACTTATCTGGATAACTTGGGATGTAAAAAATGTATTTTCTTTGAAATATGTGATGTGGATAAAAGTGAAATTGGATTTGGTAGGGAGGATTCATTATTCAAATAATTAATCTTAATTATCCTTTCCACTTTACATGTAGTATCATAAATGCTACATTTAGACCGAATTTGATGGTTAACATCTGTTTAATGAATCCTATTTGGTTTAATTTCGTGTATAACTATATTTTTTCCTCAGGCTATTCTGATAAAAAAAAATAAGGGTGGGGGGCATTCCATTAAATTTGCCAGAATGCATTTACCAAATTGGATAAGTATTAGCTCTATAAATGCATTTGGCTATTTGGAAATCCTAAACATATGGTCTATAATGAATCTTTTCCTTCTATGTTGACAAGCCTTCTGTGAAAAAACACACAAGGTAGGATCAAAGAATAAAGAAAAGTATTAAAATCTAGCACACTTGGGGCAGCTGGGTAGCTCAGTGGAGTGAGAATCAGGCCTAGAGACGGGAGGTGCTAGGTTCAAACCCGGCGTCAGCCACTTCCCAGATGTGTGACCCTGGGCAGGTCACTTGACCCCCATTGCCCACCCTTACCAATCTTCCACCTATGAGACAATACACTGAAGTACAAGGGTTTAAAAAAAATCTAGCACACTTATTTAATACTATGTATATTATATGTAAATTATAATTTTGCAATGGAAAAGAGGAGGCAGGGCAAAGGGGAGAAGTTTTAATAAAGGCATTTCTGGCTTTATAAGTCAGTACAAGTTCTACTTATTTAGTTTTAGAAAACAGAAACTGAAATTTTAAGCCAAGAAAAAAAAATGGAGAATTATGTGGTCAAACTAGCCTGCAAGGTTAAAGCAGTATCATTTAATGGGCTTGGTGATAGGGATGCTGTGAACCAAAGCTCTTTGCAGGAAAGGATTAACTTCTCCACATGGGACCCCGTCATATGACCAAATGTAATATGAGACAGCTTTGCCAGTACTCTGAACTTTAATAATAATTAAGCCACTGCCACAGAGATATTTCTTCTTATTATTTAAATTACATTATGGTTTAATTCCCTTGACATCATTTTACTAAAGTACTGATAGATTAGGGTTATTAATGTGTGGGGGCTCATGCATTTATCTAAATAATTTGTAAGGTGGTAGAAATAACAAGTGTCCTAAAATTGCATTAGTGTTTTACTTGTGGAATTCTAGTCAATAATTTAATTTTTCTTGAGTAAATTTAGTGTTCTTCTTAACATGCAACCCCTTCCCTTTTTTGTACCTTGTGGAATTATAAATGTATCTTAATTTTTATGTCAAGATGACCTTCATAATTCATTGTGATTATAAGTTTCTTATTCTATTTGTCTCCTATTTCTAGATATTGATTAAAACTACTGAGCTATTCGATTTTTTTCACCTAAAAATACTGAAGGGTATAAATGCTATATTTCTCTTTGGCTTCTAGACTACTAAAATGATTATGAATACAAATCTGAAAAATACTGTAGACTTTTATTCAGACTGATAAGTGAACTTATGGCTAAACACATATAATTTTCTTTTATTTTTCTGCAGATACATAAATCACTTTTATAGGTTGCAGCTATTGAGAGGCAATTTTAATGAATAAGCCCATAAAAGTATACATTACTCCTGCCTTACACTAGGAGGCATGTTTTTCCAACATATTGTGCTACCTCATAGCTAAAAGGATGGCATTTCAGTCCCTTAAAAATGCTCCATTTCCACTTGAAGATTATTAATAACTGCTACCAAAAACATTCAAAATAAATTCTTTATGAATTGGACTTTATTTGAAATTAATGAAATATATACAAAAAACTAGAAAGGAGATATCCCTTGTTTGACAGCTACCCTTATTACAAAACTGCATAAGAAAAAAATCAAATGGAAACACATCTCTATTCTCTTTTTGCATAAAATAATAAAACCATTTTTATTTAAAATTGATTTTATGATAAATACATTAAAATGCAAGTCAAGCTAAAAAGATGTGTATCTACGAAGCCCTTTGGAACCATTTGTTTTAGGTGACTCTTGTAATTTGATATTTGGAATTTTACACCTGATAAGACTGAATATTGAAAGTAAAATGAGGGAGCATCAGTGATAACTATTTGTTTCTAATAGGGGGCTACAGTTTTGAGTATTTCTGCAAATTTCTATGGATATTCCCCTTTTAATACATATTGTATTAAAATGATATAATTTCAAAAAATTATGTTAGTATACTTAAACTATATTATAACTTTTCAGTTCCCTTTTCCTCTTTCATTGCATGTTGACACAACATTCATGTTTTATCTTCTTCAAGATATCAAGGCAAACAATTTGCCACCATGATACTCATGAATAAGAAAAATAATAATGATAATACTATAACACAGTTTTTAAAGGAAAATATAATCCTATAATAACATTGTTCATTTATCTTTTACAATATGAAACTGAATAATTTATGGACTTTGTTCTCAAAAGAGCTTATAATTGAGTAGCAAAGACTTTAGAGAGCCATAAATTCATGGATTTTATACAAATAAGTAAAAGATTCTAAAATGAACAAGTACAATTCAATTTCTTTCAAAAAACATTTATTAACTCCCTGTTATATGGAAGGTACAAAGTTGTGCTTTCTTTCTGTTAATTATTCGTCCATGTGGAATTAGGGTAGTGGGGGAAAAGGACTTGAATGCAGTTTTTGGTCTATAACTAAACTTATTAAATATTCTTGCTAGAAAAGTAAAATACCTTTTTTTGAAAAAATAACTATAAATTATCTATTTCATTTTACTTTTTATATATATTTTTAATCTACAATAACTATAGGATTGGATATATTTGTGGTTGCTTTCCACATAGACAATTCCTTGGGCAGCTAGATATTCAGTAATCTAAGCTCTACTATGATATGATCACCCAAGAGGGTCCGGTATGATCCCAGGGGGAGAATGAAAACAACAGGTACCAATATGAAACCTCTTGACAATCTCCTTTGAATGTAAATAATTAGAGAAACTACTCTTTAAAATGAGAAAGCTGTGTGTAAGAAAAACTACTTATTGCGATACCATGCAAACAACAGTTTTACTCCTTTAGCATGTGCTGCATTTTTTTCCCTTTAAGTTAGAACTGATGAAATAGCTTTAGGGTATGAAGGTAGGAGTACAACTGGGTCTCTAAATTAATCTTGTACTTGTCTGATGTCTGTGGAGTTTTTAATGTAGTTATTTCTCCCTTGTGTCCACAAGATTGCCTCTCCCTTTCCCTCCTAAGAGTAACAACTTTTAGCTACCAAGAAGTGATAATCTTTAAGCCTTCTTCCACTTCAATTTTTCTGAACAGGTTTTATGCTAATATATTTTTTCCTTCTCAATAGTCCTTTTCATTTAACATGTAATTATAGCTCACACTTGTCTTCACAGAGTAGGACCAATAAAGGGACTAATATTTTAAAGTTGTACCAATGATGTTATTACAAGATGTTCATTGGCTTAGAAGTCCATTCAGCTTAGACTTTTAATATTGAATAATTCCATTTTTTTCTTAACTACCTTTATCACTCAAATCCAAAATGACTACTCATATAATGACAAAACTTTGTTGATAATACACTTAAAATACCAATAACAATTACTCTACTAATACAGAAATATTAATAAGTATAAAATGTTTCTATGTATTGAAATAATTATGAAATATTCATTTAATGATCCTCTTTAATGAGTTGAATGTCTATCATGTTTGAGATTTTATTACCTGAGCATTCAAAAGTAAAGAGTACATGTCCGTCATTCACAAGGAGCTTAATCAAGTAGAGGATAAAACAGATATAAATACAGTATAAATTGGGACGGGATAAGTACATTGAAGAAGCTAATCAAAAGATCTAGAAAGGACCAAAGAGGGGTTCACTATTCTGGTTAAAGAGATCAGGGAAAATTCTATACAGAAAATGGAACTTAATCTGGACCCTGAAGGAGAAAGATTTCAAAAGACCCACTAGGGGAGCAATATAATTCACCTGAGTTATGTAGGATGGTGTGAAGATAGGTAATGAGATTAGAAGTACAATCTGAATTCAAGAAAGTAAGAGCAGTCATTCAATTGAGCTGAATAAAGAACATATGCATATCAAGGATTATGATGTAAGGCAACCCAGCAAGTATTTATTTAATGCCAGTCAAGTGCAAGACAATGCTAGATGTGGAAAACACAAAAAGTGAAAAGTAGCCCTTGCCCTCAAGCAACTTGTATTCTAGCATCTCTCTTTGAATGGCACTCCTCTACTACCTACTTTGGACATTTCCAAATGGATTCCCCAATGGCATCTCTAACTCAACATATCTAAAACAGAACTCATTACCCACATTTCTTCCACATCTTAAACTCTTTGTTCATATTTAGGTCACCTTCATCCTCCTAGACACCCAAGTTTACAATCTCAGAGTCATCCTAGACTCATCATTTACCTTCTTCCCCTACCCCTCATAACACCCAATTAATCACAAAGTTTTATTGTTTATCTCTGCAATGTCACTCAAATATGTCTTTCCTAAACATACAACTAACATTCATGTTCAAGTTACTTTTATCTTCATCTATTTATAATTGCTCCCGAATTGGTGTCCTCCTCTCAAATAGCTTTGCCCTAAAAATCTATTCTTCAAAATAGTCAACATCATATTCTTAAAACATATCTAATTATATACCTCTTCTCAATATACTCCAGGGGTTCCATATATTTCTATAATTTAAAAAACCTCCCTTTTTACATTGAAATCCTTTGATAACCTGGCTTTTATTTCCTTTTCCACACTTACTACCCATAACTCTTTCACATTTTTTATTCCAAACTAGTATTTTTTGCTATTTCTTTTTCACATACACTATTCCTCATGTCTCTTTGCTTTCATATAGATACTGCCCTAAAACTGAAATATACTTTCTCCTCGCCTCTACCTCTCAGACTCACCAGCTTTCTTCATAGTTCTGCTTGAAAACCATCTCCTAGATGAGGCTTTCCTTGATTCCCCAAACTTCTATTGATTCTGATTTGAGTTACTTTTTATTACTTCATATTTTGCATAATTGTATACCTTCTAAAAGGTAAACATTTTGTCCTTCCATCTTCCTACATAGAATTTAGCTCCATCAGGATGGAGATTTATATAAATTTCCTTTTTATCATTGCTCAGAAATTAATTCTCCATATTAATTATACTTGAATATCAACTAACCAGTCCTGAGATTTCATTGGTATAGAGCATTCCCCAATTTTATATGAGTGTAATAGAATTATTTTTATCACTGATAGGTTAAGGGATTTGTCCAGAGTCAGTCAGTAAATGTCAGAGTCAGAACTTTAACCCAGGTTGTTTTGATGATGAGACCAGTACTCAGTGTCCTTCCCTATGCTGCCTCACGAAGTAGGTGCTTAATAAATGTGTGTTGGTTATCTGCATAATTCCAACATGGAATTTTTGGGTTATAATTCTGGACCTCTCCTAGCCACTATATCATCTGAGACTTAGTAACCATGGGCCAAAGAACTATTCTGCTGGACCTCTTAGACACAATCCAGAACCAACTGGAGCCAGATACTGAATGGCTTTGAATTCTAGGCTAGGAGTTTTTATTTTTGTCAATAAGGAACTATTTAACATTTTTCAGGAAGGGAATGATCTGATTGTTAGAAAGATCTGACAATTAGGAAGGTCCCAGGGCAATGATATTTAGTATGGAATGAAATTAGGAAGAAACTAAGGTCAGAGAGACCTGGAAGGGAACAAGCTTTACAAATTACATAAAATAAAATACTATCTCTAGGTATGGTATGTTACTGTGAAAAGAAAGGAAGAGAATTATGCTGTAGATATTGGTGGTGGGGTGAAATTAACAAAAAGAACTTTGACAACAAATTGCATGTTAGGATGATGGGATGGTCAGAAATTATTTATTCCTATATGGCTGAAGTTTTGATCCTGAGTGGTTGGTTGCCTAGTAAAGTCCAGATGCAAAATATAAAAATTAGAAGGAATATGTAATATTATAAAAACATATGTCTTATACAAAATTTTGTCTGGGTTGATTTGATATTCTAGTGGATCCCAAAGTGGGCATGCAGTAGTGCTCAACAGATAGTTTTAAATGTCATTCTAAAATATAAGGGAGACTTGTGCATTAGATACATCTATGTAAAATAAACTCATTGAGTAAGATGATAAAATGAAGCTGTGAGCATGGGTGAAATCGCCAAGGAAGAGAAAAAGAGAGAAGGCTGAGGACAGATCTTTGTGAGACTATTATTTAAACAGTAAGCTAAAGAAAAGGAGTCATGAGAAGAGAACCTGGAGAAAATAAATGGACTTGAGACCAAGTAAATAAGATAAAATAAAAGGATTTTAGGAAAGTATAAGGGAAAGTAAGAATCAGAGTAACAAAGTAAATAGAATCTATGACTTGTCAATTGGTTGGATAGGAGGAATGAAAGAGAGGGAGAAATCACATATAATAGGTTTCAGATCTAAATGGTGAAATGTTCTTCTAGCAAATATAGGAAAAGGTAGGAAATGAATATTTTGGGAATAGGTGAGTTTATTTTTAAACACGTTGACTTTTAGATACAGCCAGGCCATCCAAGTAAAGATGCCCATTAGGAATTCAAGATCAATTTGAGGGTTAAGAGAATAAATTTAAAACTTTATGCATAGATTGATAGTTAAGAGTTAGAAATGGATGAGAAAATTGAGGTTTTATATACATTTGTATGTATATATACATATATGATAATTAATCTTAGGGAATTCTTGGATTTGATGTCCAGGAGGAGGAAAATCAATAAATAATAGGAAAAGAGAAGGAAATTTTATTAAGGGTAGGAGAAATACCAAGAAGGCAATGCTATAGAACCTAAGGGAAGAAAGGATCAAGAAGGAGGGAGTAGCAAAGAAGTTGAGGAGGATAAATTTAAAATTCAACACGAAAAACATTTATTAAACATCTACTACATGTAGCATTCTCATTGGATTTGAGCGATGGAAGTAAACTAATGAAACTTAAATTTTATCCTAATAGAGACAAATAATAGTCTTTTACCAGTTAGAATTTTCACACACACATATATGCACATATATGTATATTTATATATGAATATATTTACATATATATATATATACACACACACAAACACAGACACATACACACCTATATGTATACACAGGGAGGTTTATATTATATAATATAATGTACATGCACATATGTATTTATGGCTAAATATAAAAACATATCTTCTAAAATGACACATTTAAAAAAAGCTAAAATTTTTAAGCATCCAAGTTTATCTTTCTTACCAGTATAAAATTAAGATTGTCATTTGGTACTCCAAATTAGAATACAGTAGAATACAGTAATCTGGGGCATCTAGGTGGCATACTGGATAGATTTCTGGACCTGGGTGAGGAAGATTCTTCTTCCTGAGTTTAAATCTAGCCTCACATTTATTTTGCTATGTGACCCTGGGAAAGTCACTTAATTCTGTTTGACTCAGTTTTCTCATCAGCAAAATAAGCTAGAGAAAGGAATGGCAAACCAATTATCTTTGCCAAGAAAACACCACATGGGGTCATGAAGAGTTAGACAACTGAAAAATGACTGAACAACAAATAATCCATTTCTCTTTCAACACCAAGTTATTTTTATTTCTCTTCAAAAAAATAGAAGAGGGAAGGAGAAAATATTTATATAGCACCAACTATGTGCCAGGTATTGTGCTCAGTGCTTTACAAATATTATCTCATTTGATCCATCCAACAATCCTGAAAAGCAAGTGCTGTTATTATCCTCATTTTATAGTTCAAAAAAATTAGAAAGAAACAGAGGCTGTATAACTTGCTTAGGGTAACACCATTAAGAAGTGCCTGAAGGCATATTTGAATATGTCTTCTGACTCTCTAGACCCAAGACTATATCCATTGGACCATCTAGCTGCCTCTAATAGTTAATCTATTGCAAATGTAATATCAATATAAGTATTATAAATATTTTATTAATATGTAATTGCTTTTAATGAATGCAGTAATTTATATTGTTTCTTATGTCTGCAACTTTGCTAATGGGATTAACAACATAACTCAACAACATGGACTATGCCTTCTTTACCACATATATTTTCTATTTAATCAGTCTTTTGGATATGATCATGGTACTATGGTCATCAAATAGTACAGTCTACTGGAAAGCCTTGAGTCAAAGGACCTGAAATCAAAGCTGACTGCAACTGACTCCTTTTGGGATCCAGTGCAAAGCACTGTGGTCTTTAGTATTCTGATTTGTAAAATTAAGGACATGGCATAGATGAATTTTAAGATCTTTTCCAGCTCTAAAACTGAACTAGAACAAAGCTTTCTGTCTGCCTAACAAAAGCTCTCTGACAGGGTTTCAGTGACTGAGTTTTTGAACTTCACATTTTCCTTCAAACCCATTCTAAGTTTCTCAGCTACAGTGGAAGCCCAACGACCATGACATCAAAAACCAGAAACTGCCTAATTATTAGCAGAAAATCCCCCACAGTAGTGGGCTCTTTAAATGTCTGTAAATGGAGATATAATTTTGGGAGAGAAAAATTTTAGCTAGCTTAAGGCAGCTAAGTGGCTCACTGGATAGATTTACTGGACCTAGAGTCTGGAAGTCCTGTGCTCAAATACAACCTCAGACATTTCCTAGCTGTATGATCCTGGCCCAGTCATTTAATCTATGATTGTCTGAAAAAAGGATTTACTTCATCTATCAAAGAAGGAAACGGAAAACCACTAGATAAACTTGCCAAGAAAATCCCATTGAGAGCAAATGTTCATGACACAAGAAAAAGCAAGATACCTGAGAGGCAACAAAAACAAAATATATGCACCTAAAATAATTGGGGGCAGCAAGATGGTACAGTGACTCATCTTTCTGAATTCAAATCTGGCCTCAGACACTAACAACTATATGACCCTAGCAAAGTCACTTAACCCTGTTTGAATCAATTTCTTCTTCTGTAAAATAAGCCAGGTAAGGAAATGGCAAAACTCTTCAGTATTTTTTCCAGAAAAAAAACCAAAACCTTAATGGGTTTACAAAATGTCAGACGTGATTGAAATGAACAGTAGGAGCAAATACTATTCTAAATGTTAAAATGTGTATATTTTTGTAAACTTCGTCACATTTGTGAATAAAAAGATCCTTAGAGAAGATAACAATCAATTAAAGACACAACCTCAAAAATTTAAGTAGATTTTTAAGTTTATAACTGAAATTATACTCTTGGGGGCAGCTGGGTGGCTAAGTGGATTGAGAGTCAGGCCCAGAAATGGGAGGTCTTGGGTTCAAATTTGACCTCAGATACTTCCCAGCTGTGTGACACTGGGCCAGTCACTTAACCTCCAGTGCCTAGCCCTTACCACTCTTCTGCCTTGGAACCAATACCCAGTATTGATTCTAAGATGGAAGGTAAGGGTTCAAAAAACTTATATTCTTAACATGCTTATAGTTAGTTACCTTTTTAAAAGAATTTTAAGACTAATCTCATGTAAATAAAAAAAAAACCACTTCAGGAGTTGAAAGAATTGAAACTCTAACCTAGTGTTTGACAAACCCAAAGATCAAAGCTTCTGAAAGAACTCACAATTTGAGATACCAGAAAACAGTATGTCAGAAATTAGGCACGGGGCAACAACTCATGCCAGGTACCAAAGAAAAGTAAAAATGGATACATGATTTTGAAGTAAAACATGATACTATAAAACAATTAGGGGAGCACAAAATGGTTTAACTGTCAGACCTATAGATAAGAGAAAATATTAGGTCAAAACGCAACACAGAGAAAATTATGATATAAAATACCTATCTTTGACTACATTGAATTTTTTTTAAACCCTTGTACTTCGGTGTATTGTCTCATAGGTGGAAGAGTGGTAAGGGTGGGCAATGGGGGTCAAGTGACTTGCCCAGGGTCACACAGCTGGGAAGTGGCTGAGGCCGGGTTTGAACCCAGGACCTCCTGTCTCTAGGCCTGACTCTCATTCCACTGAGCTACCCAGCTGCCCCCTGACTACATTAAATTTTAAAGTTTCTCCACAAATGAAAGCAATACCACCAAGAATAAAAGACAAACCACAAACTGGGAAAAAAATCTTCACACAACTCTCACTGACAAAGGTTTCATTTCTCAAATATATGGCTTTAAGAATACAAAGCATTTTCCAATTGACAAATGGTCAAAGAATATGAACAGGCAATTCTCATATGAAGAAAATAAAACTATCTTTAATCATATGGAAAAATGCTCCAAATCAGTGTTGAAATCAAAACAATTCTAAGGTATCATCTCACACCCACCAGACTGGCTAAAATGACAAAAAAAAGGAAAATTCTAAATGCTAGATGGAATGTAGAAAACTGGGGACACTCACACACTACTGGTGGAACTATGAATTTGATCCTACCATTCTGAAGAACAATCTGGAACTATGTACAAAAGCCATAAAACTATACATAACCTTTCATCCAGCAAAATCACTAGTAGGTCTATATCCCAATGAAATTAAAGATGGGGTAAAAGAAACTACTTGTACAAAAATATTTATAGTATCTCTTTCTGTGGTGACAAAGAACTGGAAACTGAAGGAATGTTTAACAATTAGGGAATGGATGAACAAGTTGCATTATATGCTTGCAATGGAATACTATCATGCCATAAGAAATGACTAATAAGATGATCACGAAAGAACCTGGAAAGACTTATATAAGTGATGCAAAGGGAAACAGAAACAGAAAAAAAGGTACATAGTAACAGCAATAACACATGATGATCAGCAGTGAACCACAACTATTATCAACAAGGCAAAGATCCAGGATAACTCCAAGAGATTCAGGACAAATAAAAGGATTCTAGGTGTCAGATATTGCCTAGCTGTGTCACTCTGGGCAAGTCACTTAATCCCCATTGCCTAGCCCTTATCACTATTCTGCCTTTGTACCTATGCAAAGTGCTGAGTCTAAGACAGAATGTAAGGGCTTTAGAAAAAGATATCCACTACCATATAAGAAACAGAATCCAAATGCAAATTGAAACAAACCATTCTTTCCTTTATTTCCTCCATCAATTTTTCTCTAGTGTAAGCAATGTGACTTGCTTCACAACATGAAAATGAGAACATGTAATATAGTATACATACAACCTATATCATATTACCTGCCTTCTTAGGAAATGGTCAGAAGTGGGAGAGAGAGAGAGAGAGAGACAGAGAGAGAGAGAGAGAGAGAGAGAGAGAGAGAGAGAGAGAGAGAGAAAGAGAGAGAGAGAGAGAGAGGGAGAACATGAATTGTAAAATATAAAGTAAATATTAAGAAATTGTATTGTCATGTAATCTAGAAAAATTTGAAATAAAAGAATGATATATAAAAGTATTAAAACTCTAGTTTATTCATTTTGCCTGTTAATTCTGAGTTTCCAAACTAGATAACATGCTAGACTGAACAATTCATATAATTTTTTAGGTATCAAAGAAAAATTAAAAATCTCTTTTGCATTTATTTTCTGATTATGAAGCAAATGCCAAACACTGTGTAAGAATGTTAAAAATATGCATTTTTAGAAGTAAAAAAAGTAATTTGATGCAATGAGAGGAAGAAAGAAAGGAAGGAAGGAAGGGAAAAAGGAAGGAAGCAAGGAAGGAAGCAAGGAAGGAAGGAAGGAAAGGAAGGATGAAGGGAGGGAAGAATAAAGTATGTGAAGAGAAAGAAAAAAGAAATGGTTTATTAAGCACCTTACTATGCACCAAGTACTGCGCTAAGTATTTTACAAATATCTCCCCATTTAACAATTGAATAAATTTTCCCCCAGTATCCTTCCCCATTTCCTTTCACTGAAAACCTTGCCTCATATTTCACTTAAAATAAAAGAGAGACAGTTTACTGAAAGCTCCCATCATAACCAACTCCTCATTGCCCATCCCTCACATGCTATTAGTATCTCTTTCTTCATTGCTGTCTGATGTGAAATGACCTTCCTGTTAAGACAAACCTTCTTCACAGAAAAATAATACTAATCCATTCTCTATTATCACCAACTTATTTATATTCTACATATAAATATATATTTATATGTATTCTATAAATATATATATATAATATATATATATATATTATATATATATATATATAATATATCTATTCCTTTCTGTCTACTAGTCACTTCCCTACAGCCTACCAACAATCCCATCTCTTCCTCTATTCTCATTTGGTGTGTATTTTTCCACCATCTATCACTGTATATCTAACCTCCTTTTGTGATTAAATTTCTCTAGAAGGATTTCTAAAATCAGTGCCTTCATTTTCTTTTCTCACCCTCTCTTCTTAATTTTTCAAACTGGCTTCCAAACTCATCATTCAATGGAAAATGCTCTAAATAAAATCATTAATGATTTTTAAAATTACGATCTAGTTTTTCTAATTGAAATTTCAAATTTACTTAATCCTTAATCCTCTTCCCCTCTCTCCCACCTTTTTAAATTGTTGATCAACCACTCTCCTATCCTTGATATTCTCTTCTCTCTACATTTCCATCTGTGAACTTCTTCACTATCTGATTTGATTCTAAATCTCGCTTTCTGGAAATTCATCCAAATCATATCAAAGGTGTCCCCCAGGTCCTGAGTACTCTTCTTTTTTCTCTCTATTCTGTTTCTCTTGGTCAACTCATCAGTTCATGTGGATTCAACTAACTCTATATAGATTATCTTAAGATCTACTTAATCTCTCTAATTTCCAGATTCACATTTCCAACTACCTACTGGACATCTCAAACTGGATGTCACATATACATTTTATTTTTTTAAACCCTTCTTCTGTAGTAATACCAATTCTAAGACAGAAGATCAGGCAGAGTTAGACAGCTAAGATTGAGCCAGACTTGCTCAGGGTCACATACCTAGGAAGTATCTGAGGTCATATCTGAACTGAAGGCCTCCTGACTCCAGGCTTGCCACCCTATCCACTATGCTAACTAGATGTATTCCCCCATTTTAAATTCACCATGTTCAAACTGGAAGGTATCTTCTCCCCAAATCTACCACTTTCCAATAACTAGATGGCATCCTCTCAGTCACACAAGACTTACACTATGTGTCATAGTTGACTTCTTACTCTCATGACCTCCATATCCCAGTTGTAGGCAAATATTTTTGATCTTATATTTATAATATCTCTCCTATATACATCTTTCTCATTACTGACACAACTATCACCCTGTTATAG
Organism: Gracilinanus agilis; assembly: GCF_016433145.1. Taxonomy (NCBI): domain Eukaryota; kingdom Metazoa; phylum Chordata; class Mammalia; order Didelphimorphia; family Didelphidae; genus Gracilinanus; species Gracilinanus agilis. The sequence continues at coordinate 570,631,533 of NC_058132.1, read as the reverse complement.
ACTTTTTTTTCACCTTACATCTAAACAAATACAATAGCCTACTAGTTGGTCTCCCTACCTAAAGTCTCTCCCCTAACTCCAGCCCATCCTCTCACTACTCAGCTCTCAAACTGAACTTCAAAAAAATTCTTATCTTCTATTTTAGAATCAATATTGTATATTGTGTATTCTAATTTCTAAATTCTAAGAAGTATTCTGTATTCTAATACAGAAGAGTGGTAAGGGCTAGGCAATGGGATGTAAGTGACTTGCCTGGGGTTACATAGCTAGGAAGTGTCTGAGGCTAGATTTGAACTTGGAACCTCCTTTCTCTACCCCTGGCTCTCAATCCATTCAGCCACCTCATTGCCTCCTTTCAAACTAATCTTAAAGCACAGATCAGTCCATGCTACCCATGCTACTCTTCAATAAATTCCACCTTTGGCATCAAATATAAGATAACTTTGGCATCCAAAGCCCTTCATAATCTTCCCTTTTCCTTTGTTTCAAATCTTTTTACACTGTATTCACTGCTAATATATACTCTATGATCCACTGACATTAGCCTCCTTTCATTTCCTAGCACAAGAAACATCAGGCCCATCTGGGTCCATCATTGACACCCATTATGCTCACAATTCTCTCTATCCTCATTTCTATATTTTGACCTCCTTCATTTTCATTCAAGTCTTGCCTAAAATTCCCACTTTGAAAGAAAGATCTCCCTTAAAGATAATATCTTCCCTCTGTTTATCATCTTCAGTTCATCTAGCATGTATTTTGACAATAGCTACTTGTTTTCAAGTTTATTTATTTGTTTGTTTGTTTGTTAATTTATTTATTTTTGCTACATTAGACTATGAACTCTTAGAAAGCAGAGAATGTCTTTTGTGTTTCTAAGTATCCTCAGTGCTTAGCACAGGGAGTGGTGCATGGTAAGTATTTGGTATATGTTTGTTACTTTGACTAGCTATTGGGAAGATATTCTCAGATTCCAGAAAGTAGGAAAGATAGTCGTATACCCCTACATAAAGCAAAAGATTTGAACTATCATATGGATTCAATTACTATTATATAAGGTTCCCCAAAAAGTTACTAAAGTGTAAATGACCCCCAAACCTTAAAGATAACACCTCACAGACTGTTGCTTTACTTTATGAAAGCAAAATTAATGAATATAATACATCTATATTTAGGTAGTTTTTTATTAATTAACAAATAAATAAAACTGTTTATTTAGCATGTTATCTGGAGAAAAATTGAACTTACATGTCTGATTCAATCTACTATGATAATTCACATAGGAAATTAGTATTTTATGCCCTATTAACCATTGTTATAACTTGCATAAATCACAGATTTACCAAGACAATAGAATTTTATGTTTTCAAATACACATATGCTTATTACTGAATAAATCAAAATCATCAATAAAACAGTTAAATGATCTTTGAGAAACCTAATCTACACCCTTCCACAAAAGCCATTTAAAAATATCCTCTTTCTTAATAGACTGAACATGCAAATTCTCTATACATTTTGGTAGTGAAAAATAAATGATAACCCTTAAAATGTCTTTGGCATCTTAAAGAAACATGTGACATAATTTTAGTAATGCATTTTTCATTAATAAAATATTTCTAAATTATTTCTGATTATTTGTAAATTAGATAACTGATTAACTATTAAAGAAACGCAGCTATTTTCATTCTATAAGTGATATGATCTAAGAATGCCACTGATAGCTTACTGAATTTTACATCTCTAATATTCTCAGCTAACACAATAACTACTCTCATGGTCATCTGCTCCTAAAAGTTCCTGATTAAATATACTTTACTTTGATATTCTGATATACCAGTCTTGAATTTTTTTTTATAATTCTGACTTGAAGGGGAATGACAACATGCAGAGCTTTGAGTTTAAACTCTATGATTGCCCCAATGGAATTGTGGGCATCACACCTCCAGAGGAAGTAATTACTACTGCTCCTAAAGCTATTAAGTATATATATATATATATATATATATATATATATATGTAAATAGATAGATAGATAGATATAGATATAGAGAGAAATCCACAAATCAAATCATATGATATACTGGACATGGAAAGCAAAAATCTTTAACTCCCTAAACATCTATTTGGATGATTATTTGAACCTGAAACAAAGGCTACACCAAAGAATAAAGTAGTTGGTTTTTTACTCCTATAACACAATCAAAAAGCATCATGCAACTTATCCACTTATGGACATTCCATAAGAAAAAAATAAAACAAAACAATTTTATATTTAGAAAATGTTTCATTTTCTTCATTATCCTCTATCAACAACACATATACTTCAATAAGGTCTTCAGATTTCACCAGTCAACATAGATGTCTATTATTTCAGATTAATTAGGCTTAGCATGCTGCAAAATATACCATAGTACTAAGACAAAATATCCACTCTTGGGTTCTACAGTTTTAATCACTCAGCATTCAAATACTGGGATAAAATAAGAGAATAGAATAATCTGGTATTTTTAAGACTAACTCACCAGAATTGGGGTCAGAATTGCCATCAGCTTCAGTCCTCTTGTCCGGTGAGGCCTGGTCATAGAATTCGTCCTGTGGCTGAACCAGAGGAAGAGGATGTGAGATCAGGGTTCCACTACCCACAGGCTCATGGTCTCCTAGACCACTGTCACTGCAGCTTTCTTGGGAGCCATCAGGGAGGTGAAAGGTAACACGGCGCTGAGACTACAAAGAAGAGCATAGGACATACTGATTAATGCTCTTCTTAGTTCAATAACATTGCTAAGATTTTGTTGTCTTTTAAAAATAGGTATAAATTGAATCCTCATGTTTTAAAAATCTTGTTTTTTAGTTTTGATATTGGACTAAACCATAAACACCTTTAAATAGAAATTAGGAGCAACTTTTGTTTTTCTTATGTTAACTCTAAAAGAATAAAAATTTAATTATGCTGTTTTACATTATATAAGCAAGGTACCAGATTAAAATTTCCTAAATATCTCCATTTTAAGATCATTGACTATTACTTCAAGACATTGGGAAGGGGAAAATAAAGGAAGGGAAGGGAAGGGAAGGGAAGGGAAGGGAAGGGAAGCAAAAGGAAGGGAAGGGAAGGGAAGAGATGGGAAGGGAAGGGAAGGGAAGGGATGGGAAGGGAAGGGAAGGGAAGGGAATGGAAGGGAAGGGAAGGGAAAAGATTAGAACAGGAAGCAAGTGAAGAGGAAAGGAAGGAAGGGAAGGGAGTACTCTAGAATGGTTATTATAATGATGGCAAGTAATATATAAGATAACATCTTATTTAACAGAAACAGAAAAATGCATTCCACAGAACTAATGTTTTTTTTAAAAACAATATCAATTTTAATTTTCTTGGATCAATAATAACATCATGTCATAGCATTGTGCTTCTAAAATATTTATTATGATAAAGACATTTCTAAAGCTAAAACTGAAAGGTAGACAATCGGTACCATAAACATTCAGATCATTCTATATAATTGTCAGCCATTTTACACAATAAAATGTTGCTTTCATTTGTTCCTAAATTAATTGAAATAACTTTTATTCATCTTAGTATCACAACAAGAAATGGAGGAAGACTTTTGTTCAAGACTATCAATTAACACATAATGGCTGTGACGCTGAGTAACATCTCCATGTCTAGGTAATTCTCTAAATGGTAAGATCCAGAAAAAATGTCTCTTTGGTAGATTGACTTTCTTAACCTGAAAGTTCCCAATACCAATGACATAACATATGTTGACTTTATCCTTATCATGAAAGTAATTAAATTATGTAAATGATTTTTAAATCATCATAGTAATAGTATTTACTGGTCAAATATGTTTCTGAACAATAAATCTTGTGCCTATATTGTATGTTTTTGGGCAATACTTTCCCTCTACATTCATACCATGGTGTCATTGCCAGACATGATCATATAAATTGTCATAAATCTTTAGGAAATTATATATACAATTCTCATTTGGCATAACAGCCAAATGGCTCACCTTCTTGACAAAAATATAAGGAACTGTCCTCAGTTTAAAAAAGTAATTCTATGTAAACTCCTTTTTCTTACTCTTAAGTTTCTCTGCGGACATTTTATAGTTTTGCTTGATTTTTTTTACACTTCAAATAAAAATAATGTAGATATAGTCAAGATGTTGAGGCCTAAAAGTTTTTTTTTATTCCATAATACTTTTTTTTCCTTATTTGGTAATACGATATAGTCTTTTTTGTGCATCAACAATTTAAATTCAATTCAAAGTAGTAAATCAAAGTAGTAAACACTGAAGACTGGTACCATTTCATTTTTGTCAAGTGACCTATGTGAAATGAGGTGACAGTTTCAGTTCTTTTGCAAATTAACTGGTATCCACATTAAATAAGTAACAATAATAAAAAATAAACTGTTCTTATTTATCTATATAGGAAAATGAAACTGACTCTTCCAGGTAGTTTTCATTCAGGTCAAAAGTGTGAAATCAGAAAGTTCTTATTGTCCTGAAATTTATTGTATAAGAAGATATCTGAAACACTGAGGCCTGCTATTTTGGTGCTTTAAATTAATAAGTTCTAGCAAACATTCTAAAGAAGAACACTGGAGAAGTCAGTTTTGGCTTAAACCTAGATAGGCAGGAGATCAGGTCAAGCAAGAAGTCTGCAACCATGTTTCTATAATGGGTAAATATCATAAGCATAAGCAATATTAGGAAAAATCTTGTGTGGACCAAGAAAAATAATATGAATTCAGGTTTACAGTCTTTATAAATATACTTCCTCCCAAGAAAGGTACAAATATGAAATAGTAATTGATCCTTAATTTTAATTTACATTTATTGCATGTAAAGATAGATTCTGGCTCCCCTGAAACATGCCAGGAATGAAAAGAAGAGGCCAGATCCTAATAGGGAATAAGTTACTTCCCAAATAGCAAAATAGCATGTTCAAAGTTAACCCCTAAGTACATCCCCTGCTATGATTTAGCTTTATGCATAAGAATCCAAAACTACTGTTTTCTCCTAATAGCCTATGCAACAGAGACTAAAATAAAATCAATATTCTCTCCTATTCTATCTTAAATAATTACTAAGCTGAGAAAGATATCTTTTAGGAGGCATTAACTCCTTCAGGGTTTAAGAAGTCAATTCAGTATCTACCATTTTAAATTCAAAGTTAGAGTTAATAGATATTTTTCAAAATTCACTATTCATATATCAAAGTTACAATGTATTTGATATATCACTTGTTAAAAAGGCACTAGTTCTTTGAGTGTTATTACTTACTATCCCCTAAAATAGTTTCTTTGGCTTTGGCCTAATGTCTTCCAGACTTAAATTCATGGGCTTATTCTCCTATATGACTGAGTTAATGAAATACCAAAAATTCTTTATATGCAACCTCTGACAGAGTTAATTTCCCAGAATATAGTATATGTATAAGGCCCCTTACTTTGAGATCCCTAAATTTAAAGAAACAAATGTGGGCCTAATATTTTGGGGTAGAGAAAAATACATTAAATAGCATAAAACATTTTCAAATACATTTCATTATACTGCATTTCATAAAAGTATTCTAGGAGTTTTAAATTTATAAACAAGAATAAGTAAAGGGTCAGTAATAAGAAATAGACAAAGGCTGTTTTTAAGCATTAGCTATTTTAAGCTGAGAAAGTATACCAAACTACTATATAGTGGCTTGTTATTTAGTATTTTATAAATGGGCTTTGACATTTGAATGTATATGTCTTAATTGTGAATTACTAATCATCATCAGTGATAGACATTAAAATTCACTCTTTATTCTTGGATTACTGGGTAGTCAGAAAGCTCTGACTATATAACATTTATTTTACAACCTTCTGCACTTCAAGGTGCTAGGAAATTTGAAAGAAAAGCTAAGAAAGAAAAACATATAAGGAGTCTAATTCACATTTTTCAGAGAATGTCATATCCATCTCCAGGGCATAATTTTGTCATTTACTTGGGGAAAGAAAGAGGAAGTGGATCAGTAGTGGTCACAAACTAATTCATTTTCGATAAAAAAAAAAGGTGTTCTGTAGAGAAGCTCTTATAGATAATGTCACACACTTTTTAGACTACGCTCTAGGGGAATGGATTGAGGTGGGTGATTAAAGCCAACAAAAAAATTCAAGAAGGAAAAAAGAGTGGAAAGGAGCAATGGAAAAATAAGATTCTTGTATCTTATGGAAGGAAACTTCATGGAACTATTTGCTTTATTTTGACTTTTTTTTATATTTGTATCTCCAGCACCTAGCAGAGTCCCTCGCATATAGTAGGTGCTTAATAAAAGTTTGTTGATTGGTTGATCATTAATCTTGGTACAATTTAAACTTAAAATGTATGTAAGAATTAAAAAAAAAGCAAGAAATGATAATCAATACTTTATATTATAATTATTATAACAGTAGTCAATGTAGACAGGATATTGTCAGGAACATTAAACTGGATTGAATGGGAGATTAGGCTAAATTGAAATTGAAAGTCACAGAAAGGATTTGGAAGACGATTAGGAAGTAGAGACTTCTCATTGATCTTCATTCTTTTATTTTTAAGGAGAAAAAATTTTATCACAGGGTGACATCTTGACTTGTGCCTGAATTGGATTTAAGTAAAGGAGAGTTGCACAAAGCCATCTCTTATTAAGTCATGGAAAACATAATAGATTCTAGATCCTAAGGAATTTTCAACTTGATATTCATATTAGCCTTTTGGATCAGTCAGCATTTGGATAATTTAATGGAAAGCTACTTTCTGCCTCCTGAATTCTTGCTGTGCAATAATGGAAATGGCAATTCTAGAAAGACCTTCTTATTATATAGTAAACCTCCAATAGAAGTTAAATTTATTTGGATTGACCTCTCTATTCTATATAACCTCATTCATGGATATATTAGAGGAATATCCTAAAAGGAAATAGAACAGATGGCAATCAGGTAACCTATAATGTTTGTCCTTTTTAGGGGAGGGAGGAATGAACACCATTGACCTACTGGCCCAGGAAATTTCGCCTTATTGCCTGGTACCATGGAAATATGCCCAGACTGTTTTATGGAGGTAGTCCAACTCTGTCTGACTGAATTAGGATACTGAAAGCTATTACGAGCATCCTTCAGATTTTCCAAAGCCCAGGCAGTTATTTTTTGTGTTTGTTTTCATAAATCTGTTTCCTCTTCATTCCATTTTCCCCATGGGAAAAAGCATAGGTTCTGACTTTTTTTTTTAAAAAAAGGCTTAAAATACTTCATTTTTCTGACCTGCCAACATAAAGAGATCTATATGAATGGATATTCTCTGAACACACACACACAAACACACACTAGTGGGGCATCATGAAAGAAAAAAAATCTGATGTCAATGGCCATTAAAAACATTTTTTTAATAAAAGTGGAATCTTCATGTGAATTCTGAATCCACTATTATACATAACAGGGAAGCTGTTTGCCAAGGGAGTATAGATAGACAGCCAGATATGCACGTGCGCTTACTTTTCTGACATCCCACAATGAACACTACAATGTACTTTATGTTCCAAGTAAATTGCTGCTTAATACTAATATTAGAGGAGTATATAATAGCAAATGTATATTTTTAAAATGTATATGGTAAACACCCAAAGCAAACTTATGCTTTTACATATTCCTTAATTCTACATTCTGTCTAAAATAAGATACATTCTTTTCTCATTAAAACGCAATATTCCTATACATTTGTCTTGGAAAATGAATGGAAATACAATTGAATCTAATCTAACTTTAAATGTTGCCATGCTCAAATTAGATGTCAAATAATAATAAAATGTATTTCTTCATATTGTGAATTTGGAAAAAAAACCAATAGAACTAAAACTAGAAAATCATTTCTAAACCTGTGGTTAGGCAAATTACTAACTTTAGGGGGGAAACATTTTGACATGTGAAGAATATGTAATGGTTATAAAGGATAAAACAGTATTGATGTTTCTTACTGATAGGTAACTGATAAAGCATGAAAATAGAACTCTCTTCAAAAAGCAATCATTCAGTTATTGTTAGTCTTGACATTAGCAATTCTTATAGTGAAATGGTTTCTGCTGATATTATCTAAAATTCACAGAACTCCAAAACTACAGGGCAGTTAAAGAACATTTCCTGCATCCACTCATTTTAAATAAAAAGAAACTAACTTATTCAAGGTCACAAGTCAGGGGAGAGAAAGGAAACAGAGTTAGGCAGTAGAAAGAATACCTGTTTTGACATTAAAGGCTCTGAGTTCATATCTGAATGCTGATGCTCATACCTGAATGAGTTTAGTTAAATTACTTGATCTTTCTGGGCCTCAGTTTTCTCATCTTTAAAATGAGATATTTGCTCTAATAATCTCTTCCCCCCAACCCCATCTCTATGATTCTATGGCTAGAATGCAGGTCTTCATCTTGTTTCCTGTTTAATGGATTATTGTTCCATAATTCTCCAACAATCTCTCAAAGGATATGGGTTTATCTATTTTCTTTCATATATTGCTTTCCAATCATACAAGTTAAGCAGAGTTAGGCAAGGTCAGTACTTTAGTGGAAGACTATTCTAACAACAGTCACTACCTGGTAGGTTTTAAAGAAGAGTTAAGTTCTAGTTGAGCTCATGGGGGGAAATTCCCCAATTTTCATATGACATTGACATGTACTACTTATTACAGAAACGATAAAATTACGGAGACTTAAGAGTAAATGGAATATCCTAGCTATAACACAACTGAATGTGAGACCATAAGTAATTCAATTTTCTTGTGAATCCCCAAATGTCTTGTCTTTAAAAGAAGGATAATAATACAATACTTGCACTACCAACCTTGTTGTTAGCACCACACTTGCTAAACCATAATGGGATGGAAATGAGAAACAGGAGAAGGAAACAGGCATTTATTTATTGCATACAATATGCTAGTTATTGTGCTAAGCACATTTGGTCCTTACAATAATTAAGAAGTATCCCCATTTAAAGCTGAGGAAACTGGGATGAAGAGGGGGTTAAAAGATTTTCCTAGTTTCACAGAGCTGATAAATATATGATACCAGATGTGAATTCTTGTCTTACTGACTTCAGGACCAGCACTATCAACAGCACCACCTTGATTCCAAAAGCATACCATGTATATGTAGGTTCTTCTAATTGTTATACAACCCTTGTTCAAAAGAAGATTTGCTGAAATACCTTTAAGATATCTCTTTGTTTAACCTTGGGAACATTTCTTCATCTGTAAAATGCTACTACTTCATTTAATATATACTTATTTGGGCAAAATATACCATTTAGATAATCATAGGGACTAGAGTTGAAAGCAATCACTTTGTGCAACCCCTTTATTTTACAGATAGAGCCATTGAGTTATTTACTCAAGAAACTACAGGTGGTATCAAGGCAGGAATCTGAATGTAGAGATTCCACAGTTAGTTCTATTGAGAAGATAAGACATAAGCACAAATTACTAAAATGTATAAAAGAGAAGCTAGGTGGCTTAGTGATAGAGAGCAAGGAGTAAAGATGGGAGGTCCTGGGTTCAAATATGGTCTCAGACATGTGTGACTCTAGGCAAGTCACTTAATCCCAATTGCTTAGTCCTTAGCACTGTCCTGTCTTGGAAACTTTATTTAGTATCAATTTTGAAATAGAAGGTAAAGGTTTAAAATGTTTTTAAAGGAAAATAAATAAGTATATTCTTTAAAGTTACAAGTAATGTCTAAAGAGGAAAATTATTACTGAACTGGAAAAAACATGGAAGACGCAAATTTCAATTTATTTTTAAAAGACAGGCCCAAATTTACTAAATTGTATAAAGGAAAACAAGGAGAGAAAATACTGCAGGAATACTGACTAATGTAAAGCAAAGAGGAAGGCAGATACTCAAGAAACAGTGATTAATGTATTTTGGCTGGAGCAAAGAATGAATGAAAAGGATAATATGAGAGAAGACTGAGAAGGTAAGTTGGTGTCTGATCATGCAGTAACTTTGAATGCCACCGGGAAATTTGTAAAATTTTACTCCTAAATATTTTTGAGTGAAACATTTCTAGAATAAATTATCCTCGCAGTGGTATGATGAAGAATTGGAGACAGAAAAGAATGAAGGAGGGAAAAATAGGCTATCATGATACTCAAGATGGTTAAAAATGAGACATTTTCATTGTGGCTATGGAAATCGAAAAAAGAAAAATGTGCAATAAATGTTGGAAACATGTTATCCATATTAATAGAATGCTCAGTTTCTCTCCAACCTCATCTATCCTTGAAATTAATCTATTTTTGTTGATGACAAGCCATCTGTCTAGTCACCTAAGTAAGCAATCATAATGTTATGTTTAGATCTGTTATCTTCTTCACCGTCATATCCAATAAGATACAAAGGTATGTAAATCTTAATTCCACAACATTTGTTATACTCAATCCTTTTCTATCCCCTTATATAACCCCCTCCCAATTTAAAGTCCTTATCACCTCTCTTCTAGAGTATTGAAATGGCATCTTAATTATCACCTATGCTTCCAGGCTCTTCCATTTCCAATTTATCTTCCACACTAATTACTTAATTGATATTTCTAAAACATATAACTGATCACTTTGTCTTAGAGGAAAAAAATAATAGTTCTTTACTGTCTCTAAGGTAAAATACAAATGACTTCATTTAGTATTTAAAGACATCCTTCATCTGTCTTTTGCCCACCTTTTCAGTCTTATTTGATGTAATTCCTCTTTATATATACTCCTTAAGATGCTGTGCTCTTGAACCATCCCTTTCTTTAGCGGTCATCCTTATCTCTCATATTTTCACCCTTTGCTTCTGCATCATATCATTCCTAGCTTCCTTCAAAGAACAACCCAGAGCTCATTTCCTACTGAATCTATTCCAGATATCACAATTAATATTATTACTCTCTATTTAAAATTATTTCATTATATTTTGTGAAGCTTTTACTACCATACCAAAGACAGTTTGTTGCTTCAGTGGATAGAGACTGATCATAGAGCAAAGAAAAGTCGAGTGCAAATTCATCCTCAGACACATAGTAATTGTGTGAGCCTGAAGAAGTCACTTAACTTCTGTTTGCCTCAGTTTCCTCAACTGTTAAATGGAGATAATGATAGCACCTATTTACAGATTGTTGAGGGGATCAAATGACATGTATGTAAAGTGTTTAGCATAGTGTCTGGCACATAATAGGTGCTTAATAAATGTTTGTTTCTTTCATTCCTACTACACTATCTCAAGTATAACACCAAGGGACAATAATAGCAGAAATGCTTCTAAGTGAGACCATAGAGCTAAATGAGTTCCTGTGCAATTCTCTGGGGAATGTTTACCATCCCTGCTTTTTAGTTATATGCAGTTGAAGTGCTTGCAGTAGAGCACTTTCCAAGGTGCTGATTGTTCCTCCCTTTCATCTAAAACTAAGCCTGGATAGGTTAAGGAATAAGAGTTAGATCCTTGCTTGAGCATGGTTAGCATGGCTCAGAATTTTGCTAATTATATTATCGTCTTTTTTGATTTCTGCCTTTTAGATCACAAGGCATCAGAGAAAACCTCATATTTCTCAAGTTAAATGTTACACAGTAGGAATACAGCATTGTATCTTTGTATACATAATATAAAGTGACTACATTAAACAGGAACAGCTGTTCTTGAATCTTTGCAAGCTAAATCTTTGCATCTATAAATTATGTGTACAGAAATAAGGAAGAAACAACACAGCAAGTGTTCTTTCCAATTGAATTTTCTATTATAAACAAATCTATAATAGTTCAGTTTCTATGAGACAGCAAGATGTGCTATCATGATACTTATAAGATAAGCATAGTTGGATTTGTGGTTATTCAATTATTAACTCTATTAAATTATCACTGAGATCAACTATATCTCCCTAATTGTATCAGGGACACTGATATATGATATGCTCTTATGTCTATAGTGATTTTGATTTGATGTCTCTCAGCCTGGCTGATAAACTAATTTTTGAAAACGCCCACCCTCATTCTATGACATTAGCATTATCAGTGATAGTAATAGAATTTCAGTTTCATCCTGTGTCTTGAATCATGAAAAGTTCCCAGGCATCTTAAGAAGAAATACAATGAAAACTGATGGCTGATAGAAATCCCCTTACTGTTTCTTTCAGTTAACTTTCTTCAACATGAAATATGACCTGTGAAATCAAGCAGGAAATATTTCTTAAGGAAAAGTGGTCAGGCTATATCTGAAGAAAGGCAATCTTGACTGTATGTTATGAGTAACCCCAAGTCCTATTCTCTTGACTCATAAAATTGTTAGCTTATATGTGTGTATTTCTTAACATACTCCAAAGTATTGCCAAACTGAGCACAACATAATAATTCCCAAGTAAAATTAAAAACTAACCATTCAAAACTTTATAAGTTACACCAATTAAGAAAATAAAAAAATAGAAGAGTAGACTCATTTGTCCAATAACTACTAAGTCATCAGAAATCCCATATAATCCATAATGAATTTTGTACAATGAGTTTTTGAAGCTTTGCTAATTTTTTTTCCTGAAAAAAAGTGTAATTACCTTTCAAATAACCATTAATCCTATGCTGAAGTTGGGGATTTTTATTCATTTCATTTTTGATCATTGACTAAGGGGTGAGATCTCATTTTAGGGCTGTTGAAAGGGGAATTGCGAATTTGAACACTGCCTTCTGGACTAGTACCAGTGCATGTAATGGATATCTGTCACTGACAGCTCACTGGGTTACAATTAATTCAGAGTCATCAGTCATGTCTTCTCCTAAGAGGGAAGAAAGTTGCAAGAGCAGCACCAGTGCTCTTTGAGTTTATATTCCATGATTCTAGAAAACTGCCTTACAACTATTAATAAACACAAAAGACATTATGACTACTGGGTTAGGTAAAAGAGGTTGAAAAGGTGTAATATTATCAAAGGCATGTGTCTTATGTGACATACCTTACTCCTTATCCTTTTCATACCTTTTCCTGTCCAAGGACTAAGAAAAAAAATCTCATTTTGTGAGTCTATCATGCATATAGCTATACACACTTAAAGAATCTGGCTTTGTGTGCATGCCTACATATAAGAGCAAAACTCATTGGGATTTTTATATATGCATGTATATACAAATATATATAGATATAATATGTACATGCAGTATATTTACACATAGGAATATAGAGATAGATATAAAGTCAAAATGAGTAGGAAAAACAATTTGAGTCATATTTTAGTCTTAGATTATGAAATCAGCCATATTTTCTCATCCAGCTCTTCTAAGGGAAAGGAGCAAATATTTTAGATATGGCTGTCTAGACTAAGCTTCATAACATTGGGAATAAACAAAAATAATATATTTGGAATAATACTAGCACACACTAGAGTGATTTTTTACCCAAGCTATCTAGCCATCCATACCAGAAAAGACTAACTTTGAATTAATATTATTAACATAGAACAAATAAGAAAATTAATTATTAGTCCTATTGACAAGAATAATCATTTCTCAGCTTTACTTTGTTGAAATTCTCTCAGTCCTAATGCATCAAAATATTTATTGAGACTAGAAAATGTCCAATATGTATTCCACAAGTAGTTGTGAATGTTGAGTCTAGTTGTTATTGTGAGGAATAATAATCGTAGATATTAATGAAAGCTTTTATATTCTCAGGTGTGACAAATCTTGATATTTCAAGCAGATGAGATTTTTTTTGAGAACGGTAATATTTTTTATTAGTTAAGTCATGAAAATTAGGTGATTGAGAAAGTTTTTTAATGATTTATTACCAAAAATGAGGCATGGGTATAAAGTAACAAGGTTGTTTTGCTACTTGGCTTTTTTTCAGTACCTAAAATATTTGAACAAAAAAGGCATTGAGAAAGGTAAGTTCATTTTAAATAAGTGTATAACTTTAAAGGTGACTACTTCTAAGAACATATATTAGGAAACGTAAATTCTGTTGGATTTATGAAATTTACAAATAACCCTACTTGATAATTATACCATTTATTTATAATAGCTATTATGTATATAGAACTTTAAAGTTTGCAAAGCATTATATGTGTTACCCTAATTGATCTCATAACAGCCTTACAAGATAGGTTCTGTTATTATCCCCATTTTACAGATAAGGGAACAGATGGTGAAAAATGTTTAATGACGTGGCTAATTTGACAGAACTAAATAAGTCTCTGTGGCAGGGCTTCTTCCTGCTTCCAGGTACAACACTCCACCTACTGTACCACCTCACAGTCTAGATACCTAAGATACCTAAGATACCTAAGTGTAATACAAAGAACCATGTATTGAGAATCAGAAAACTTGGATATGACTCCAAACCCATCAATTAATTATCTATGTGATCTTGGGCAAGTAATTTCAACTCTACTAGCCTCCATTTTTTCACATATAAATAGAGGAGGTTTGACAACATAATCCTCAAATGCCATTTTAATGCTATAATGTGTATAAACCTCCAAGTTGATGGACATATATTCATGCATTAGGTTAAATAATCATTAAATAATCAAAAAGAAGGTAAATGACATTCTATAAAAAGCTTTTCATAAAGTATTAATAATTAAAAACAAAGCATTCTTATCCTTTTCGTATGTTAACAGAGATTTTGTTTAAAATATTTATTATTCTAGAAATGCAATATGAAACTACACTCTAGACTCTGCTAGAATCATAGCATATAAAGAATGAAATATCATAAAGGAACTTGTCCAGTTGGAATAAATGTGAGCATGACTTTACATCTCCTCCCTACACAACTCCAACCCTTGGATAGTAAGGATTTGGTTATAAGTATTTAAAATGACCTGACTTTAATTGCAAAAAATGTTATATCCTATTGCCTATAATTACTGATTGAAATTTTATTCAAAATAAAATTTTATTTCTAATTCTCAATGATAATTGCCACTTGTCTTGTCACTCCAGATTTTTTTAAGTAACCAAGTCATCAATCTTCATAATTTGTACTTTGGGAATAATTTGTTCTTCCTACATGTAAACATTAGAACCAAATATGTGTCAAGAAGTACAATCACCACAAATGTTTCACAAAGTTTGGCACTAGCTTTCAAATAGTAAGTAATTCACTAAAGATAAATTAGCCATCAGAGATGGGATTCCTATTATTAAAGGTTTAGAATTGTGGAGCCCAAAAATGGATAAAGCAAACTACTAAGGGTGAGACCATGAATATATCTGCCATATTTTATAAAAAGAGTCATTTTTGGAGACTTGGGAGATTTATATTGGTGGGCCATATAAATTCCAAAAACAAGTATTTTTCTAAAGTTTATATTTTTTTAGCTTATAAAAACATGCTCCTACATACCAGAGAGGAAATCCTTTAATGCCAAATTGTGGTACCACTTCATTTTAAAATTCAATAGTAGTAGAATAAATTTCTATATCTAGATTCATTTTAAAGCAGATTTTTTAGAACTCAGTCACTGATAAATTGGAGCTAGTCCAAAGGTCCATCAGGGAGGTAAAGAGACTGAAAACCATATTATTCACAGATTAGTTGAAAGGAATATGTATGTTAATCCTGGAGAAGAGGATTTGTTTTCCCCTCAAAAATGTAAAGGACTTTCAGCCATCAGGAGAATGGAGTTTGTTTCACTTGGGCAGAACTAGAGGTCAAAGATGGAAGTTGGAGAGAGAGAGAGAGAGAGAGAGAGAGAGAGAGAGAGAGAGAGAGAGAGAGAGAGAGAGAGAGAG
>NC_058132.1:570439628-570610821 GCF_016433145.1 Gracilinanus agilis | reverse complement strand
AAGGAAGGAAGGAAGGAAGAAAGAAAGAAAAGAAAGGAAAGGAAAGGAAAGAAAGAAAAAGAAAGGAACAGTGATTTCCTCGGGAAAAAAATGCTATTTTCTTTTTACTCTAATTAGACACATTCTCCTGCTGGGTAAGTTACTCTTTAAGAGCAACTTAGGCCTTTTTGAAGTGCATTTATTCCTTCACATTACCAAGGGGCCCTTTAGAAAATCCCCTCTGAGGCCACTATAAGAATAGTCTAAAAAAGTTAATGTACTTCCAAAAAGGCCTGGAATCCTTCCATTCAAAATTACACTAAGGAATAATCTAAACAAATAAAACTGAATATTAGAAGAAAGTCTGTCCCCTTCTGAAAATAACCTGGTACCTTTCTGTTCACTAGCCAAAGATGAAAATTGAAATTAAAAAATAAAAAAACACTTTTAAATGGTAGTCAAAATGGTGACATATTTCAGAACATAGAAGAAACTAATTAACTATCATGTAAACTGGTGGGCATTTCAATTTTAGTCTCCACAAAGCATGTGGGTTCATTTGGCTCTGAGGAGCTCCATCAGGGTAAAGTGGGTCCAACTTCCTCTATCAGAAGCTCAGAGCAGAGCTAGAGGAAGGACACAAAGCAAATAATAAATAGACCTTTCCTGATTCAATGCCCTCTGTGCCTTTTAATTAGGTTGCCTTGCCTGGGCCAACTGGAAGTTATACTTTCATACTGTCGTGAAATTCCCTAGGGCTCTCAAGAAAATACCTAGAGACCAGTGAATTTGAACAGTGGTAGCCAATTAGAGTAGCCTCAATCTAAGCTCCAAACAAGTCTGGAAGTGTCAGCTAATTTGTGTATATCTTCCACATCCATTGTGTTCTCCCTTAGCTTCGCTTACTGAAAACAACTCTCCCTTAGCCACCCCAGCATCTGTTGTTTGAAGGTGAAGGGCTAATAAAAATGAAAGAAAGGAACCTGGCACCTGGCCACCTGCACACAAGGTCCCTTAATCATGGGGGATTCTCACATCACTGTGATCTGGAGCAGTTCAGGAAGGATGCCAAATGGGAGGAGAACAAAGAGACTGGCAGCAGCGGAGTCCCTCAGTGGCCCAAATCTCATCACAAGGATGACTTTTGCCAGATTTGCAAACATGCTCTTTCTAACTCCAAATGTGACTTTGAAACCAAATTTCCCATTCACTGTGCAGCGTTTAACAGCATTTGGAAATCCAGCTATAGAGCCCTGAAGTGGCTCTTCAAATGCCAGTAGAAGTCAGATGCTTTTTCGGGGCATCTTCAAAGGATTCAGAAAAACATATCTCATCACACCACCTCCTGTCAAGAGGAGGCATGTGAAGGAGTCCTAAGCCTGCTAGCAGATTTATGAGTGTTCAACATCAATGTTGTTTTTGGTTTTCTTTTCTTTTCTTTTGTGTGTGTGTGTGTGTGTGTGTGTGTGTGTGTGTGTGTGTGTGTCACTCACTCTCCTGTTTTCTATTATAAGTGTATAATGCTTATTCTACCAATGACACCACATCAGAGGGATCTTCCAGGAGAAGAAGGTTATTCTTCACTAATCATTTTTATTTTCTACTCGATAAGTGATAGCCTTTTAATTTTTCTTAAATAACGATATTCATTCTATAACACAATAAAATACCATTATATATGTTATTTGATAGCAGCATATTTTCTATGCTAAGTGAGAAAATGTTTATGCACCTGTACTCTTAAAAAAGTATATGAACAAGAGAAAACTATTCATCAGAGTTGGTGGTTTTGGTGCCCTTTTAATTGCTCCCTATCCCCCATTTGAATTTTCCACCTAGGAATGTAAAAACAAAATGGCTTTTTGCACACATTATTCATTTAGTTGAGAAACTTGTAATTTTTGCTTTCAGAAGTTCTTCAATGGATCATGGTCTACATTCAGCAGACAATACTCACTCTGAAAAAATAATATTTATTGTTACATATTTTAGTTAAGTCCTATGCATTGTCCTTTATTGGATCTTAAGGTTAAGAGCAAGAAGGTACCTTAGAGGTCATCTAGTTGAACTTCCTCAGTTGCTAGATGAGGAAATTTAGTCAGGTTAAATGACTTGCTCATGGTCACCCAGCCAGTTAGTGCTAAAGGTGGGAATTGAATTTGCCTATTTCTGACTCCCGGCTCATCACCCTATCTCTCCATCAGAATGTCTGCCATTCTTCTTTATTCATTATTAAAAACAAAAAAAAGTGGCACCTATGTGGGGCAGAAGTTAGGATGTTAGGGCACAAGTCATGAAGATATCTTCTCTCAAGATCTCTTTATCATCTCTGATAATCTGATAAGAACAATTTAGTTGATAAGGAAATAACAGACACTGAACATCTTTTAGCTTATGCTTCCAACTCTGTCTCCAGGAGCATGGAGTTTATTATATATGTTTCAAGACTCATTTCACACAAAAGAACCCCTCCCAAAACTTTGCAGATGAGCATAAGTTATAAATTATATCATATCAAAACACAAAAGATCTCATTGGCTTCAGAACAGACCAAGGCCAAGACTGAATTTTGACTAGGTTCTTATCAGAAAGCCAAGTTGGGGAATATTTTTTTCAAGGTTGAATTGGAATTGCCCCTGCTAAGGTTTTGGCCTTGGCTGTACCAGGCAGCTGCATTCCTGGCCAAAGGGGGAGAGTATTAACCATTTACCTTCTGTTTAGCTGGGAATTTAAAGCTTTACAATAAGGCCACAATAATTTTCAACAGGAAATCACAGGGATCACAAAAGGGGTCAAAAGAGGAGTCTCATATTTTTATCTATTCTCTTATTGGCTTCCCACAATCTTCCTGAGTTCAAAGCTCACCTCAGACATTTAAGAGCTATGTGACTCTGAGCAAGTCACTTACCCTCTTTGCCTCCATTACTCATCTATAAAATAGGATAGAAAAGGATAGGCCAAAACACTCCAATATCTTTGCCAAGAAAACCTCAAATGGGGTCACAAAGAGTGGAACATAACTGAAGAAAAACTGAACAAGAATTACAAAAAGATACGGTTTACTGTCTACTCATTCTATCTTTCCTCTATTCCATCAGTAACTCTAGGGAGGAACACTCCTAGATCATTTATTGCCGAGATGATTAGGTTAAAATATAAATAATGTTAATCAAAATCAGAGACACATCCTTTCTATCCAGTATGTGAGTTAGGCATCTTAGAATAAAAGTAGGGGAAAGTGTATAGTTGAGGCAAGAAATGCCATTCTTTATTTTAGAGGGTTTCATTAAACATATACCTATACAAGTGCCTCAAATATAAGGAACAGGAGTGATATGCTAGGAGATATTAGATGAGTATACAAAGATTGAAAAAGATAAGTGTCCTTGCCTGAAAACAGCATATTTTCTTACGTTCTGAATATAGACAACTTGGTCCTAAAATGCCTTTCTACTTTCTCTTTTTCTCCTTTTACCCTTTTTTAACTTTATCCACTATCATCCTCTAGCTCCCCCTATATTGCCTGATGTACATGATCTGGATGCCCATGAGACAGGAAATTGGATCTCTCTGGGAAAACTGAGAGATTTTTCTATTTCTTTTTGGCTAAGACTTAAACAAGAAGAAAAGACCAAATTGGGCCAAGTTCAGGAGACAATGAGGCAGAGTGAGG
The DNA here is from genome assembly GCF_016433145.1 of Gracilinanus agilis. Taxonomy (NCBI): domain Eukaryota; kingdom Metazoa; phylum Chordata; class Mammalia; order Didelphimorphia; family Didelphidae; genus Gracilinanus; species Gracilinanus agilis. Next base: position 570,607,169 of record NC_058132.1, on the reverse strand, counting down.
ATGATATCACTACTGGCTGTAAGTAAAGCCACAGCTAGAATTGAAGGAAGCTACAGTTAACCAGAGCTTCAGAAATAAGTGCTTTCAATTTTCAAAGGGAAAATAGCCAAGCTGAGAGGCATCCCTCAGTTTCTTCATCCAACATTCACTTTGAAGTTTGAAAATCAACTCTAAACTAACCAACCCTACTATATACCAGGGAAAACCTGAAAGCACCTGGTGGGATTAAGTGTATAAGGTGAGTAATGTTGGAATGAAAAGCCAACTCTCCAAAGGGATACTTGATTTCCTAGTCTTTGAAACTGGAAAGCATTCACTTTATCTAAAACAACTACAAGAGGAGCCTGGGAAAGATTAGAAATTTATGAAAAAGTTATGAGTGTGCACAGGTTTATAGTATGTGTTTCTCCCACTCACCCAATTTCCAATATCAGTATACATTTTATTCAGTCAGATAGGTGGTGAAGGAGAGAAAGTTCTGGTGCTAAAGTCAGGAAGACCTATTTGGGTCTCAGACATTTAATAGCTGGATGAGTCTGGAAAAAAATCACTTAGCCTCAGTTTCCTAAACTATGAAATAAGAATAATTAATAATAAATAGCACTTATCTTACAGGGTTGTTTTGAGGAATAAATATAATAACTTCTTCACTTAATTTTCCTGTAGCATTGACTTCAAGTAGAGCCTGTGATATATTCTCCACTTTATTTGTTCTCATGAATAATGTAGCCATATTGATAAGACCCCAGATCTATATCAATATTTGTCCCATGGTCAATCAACCAATAACCATGTATTAAGTAATAATAATAATAATAAATTAAACTAAATAATTAAATAAAATAAATAACAATAAGTAATAATCCTATCATTTATCATTCATCCTATCATGCTGCCTCTTAAAACATACACACCTATGTAACCATACATTTGTAATACATAGTTTACAGACATATCTAACAAACTCTAATATCAGGAATCTTAAAATTAATATTTCTAAAAGATAATTTACTATTTTATAGATATTAAAATCCATAATTTAATGAAAATAAACCCACTGGATTAGTTTGCAACTCTATTTTGAAATTTTCCACATGTAGAAAATCTGGACATAAAAACTGATAGAATCAGAAAATAAAAAATTACTTCTCTTTTTTAAGTTAGGTTATAGTTTTCATGCATGTATTATAGAGGAAATTATTTGGAATGTTAAATTTACATCTGATTTTAAGATAATATTTAAGCAATCAGTTTTTTTATCTAATAGCTTCTTTTATAAACTATCCATAAGTTAATAAACTGCTGTCAAGGGCTTTCAAAAATGTAGCAACTTTTCTATCCTGAAATCTATTTATATAGTACTACTTGGACATCACCCAAATGAAGATCCTCACAAGAGACACTGTGTTCCCTAACATCCTTGCAGCTGTGAAAATAAAGAAGGGGACCACTTTGGAAATTGACTATAGAATATTTTAATATGCAAACATTCATTTTGTGTTTTTTTCTTTTAATTTTTTCCTGAATGAGCTCTTTGGATTTACTTCTATTTTTTCAATAGTTGTAATCTTAAAATTTGTACGTTAGTTCATTTTTTAGAAATGTATAACTTTACAAATTTACTACCTTAGGATGTTAATCAAAGGATTCTTTAGGTGAATTATTTTACAAAGCAAAGAATCTATGGCGGAAGCCCCATAATTCATTCTATTTTGAATTTCATGCCTTTCAAGATGCTTTTTTTTTTAATGAGAACTGTCAAATACCTGAATGAAAGGCATGTATCTCTGTGTAGAAGGCAAGAGAGTTGAGTCACAAAAACTTTTGTCTGAGTTAAATGATTATTGCTGAGTAAGTTCCTGCCACATACACACTCACAGAAGATTTTTTGAAGTAAATTCCACTACAGTCTGGTATAGAGAAAAATGCAATATAGCTCTCCAAGCAACTGGTCAGAGTTCATTCCTCAGTGTAAAGAAAAACAAAATTGGTGAATGAGTATTGAGAAGTGATGATGGTAAAACATAAAACATAAGAATATAAGCAAAATGCAACACAATGGGAAAGAAGTGATAGGACAACTCAAATGGACAATCAGACCAAATGGTGTGATGAATTAAAGGAAGATGAAAGTAAAAAAGACATGAGCTCTATGAAACCCACATATGGAAATAGAAGGTCAAAAGGTTTTTTGAAGCCCCAAAGAAGTTAGTATTCTTAAATTTTATTTTACTAAAACATCTTTCTTTAAAATCCTCTTATGATTCTTTATCATGTTACAGCATTGTTCCTCGACTTTCAAAGCAACCATAATAGGGAGAAAAAAGCCTGACAAGTTCCAGTGGTCATCAGAGGACTGACCTTGCTGCTTTTGGAAAGGGTCATTGGAAGATTTAGCCCCCTGACAATTACTGATTTCTTTTGTTTTATTATTAAATCACCAGAGAAAAGCAAAAAGACCTCCTATTATGATCCAGAGAGTTATACTGTATAAATAAGAAGGTACTCATAAGAATGAATGTACATATGCTTAATTTACATGACAATATAATCAAGATAATATAAATAACTCTAGGTGATTAGCAAATGTTGGGATGGAATCACATATAAAGGCAAACCATATAATGATCATTGCTATAGCATTTAAAGGTTTATAAAGCACTTTAGAAATGTTATATAATTTGATCCTTATAACAACTCTGTTAGAGAAGTGCTATTTAATTCTCATCTTACAGATAAGGAATCTAAAGAAGACAGATATTAAGTAATTCACACAGCTGGGAAGTGTCCAAGGCCAGATATGAGCTCAGGTTTTCCAGAATCCAGGGTCAATCTTCCATTCGCTGTGCCACCTAGCTGCCTCTTAATATGATTTTATCTCATATGTCGTATGTTCCTACAGCCACAAAAATATAAATAGGACTGTGAAATATGTGTATTAAGACATGATATAGATGAGATATGAGCCTGATTTGAGACTCATATTCAGTGAAAAAAATAGCAATAAAATAGCACTATTCGCAGCCATGTCTGGGCATCAAGAAGCAGAAGAAGCTCTTCTCAAAGGGAAGGAAGTAGATAGACAGGTGTATCTAATACAGAGTAGGACACAGCGACCAACAGGACCAGAATGACTACTTTTTCAGAAAGGACTAATTCCCCTGGGTGTTAAGGGGATCGGTATGTCTACTCCATAATTGAGTTCTCCTAGATAATATTTAGGGGACTATTTGCCATGGTTTGAGAACCAACAAGCATAATGTAAAGGTACCTTAAACTCTAACAGTGTTAACTAGGATTTTCAAGGAAAAGAATATGAGAGGTTTGGGGAAAAGAGAAGAGTCCTCAATTTTATGCACAATTCTTTATTTCATTTTGAATGTATGCACAGATAGAATAGGAAGAAATAATATTATTATTGGTGGCGTTGGAGGATCTATGTAAAGAATTCTTCATATTTAATTCCTAGTTACCAGCCTGGATCACCATTTTGACTGCAACTCGTGATCTTACAAAGATGTCTGAGACAAAGAGATTATGTGACTTTCCTGTGGTCATACAGCTAGTATATACAAGTGACAGGGTTTGAATCCAAGTCTAACTGAATGCAAAGCCTCTCTAAGTAACATCTATGTACTCCAAAGGAAGACTAAATGAGTATTTAGTAATACATTCTATGTGAATAAAACTTTCTGAGATTTAAACAATCCAACAATCAGAATAATCATAGGAGTACAAAATTTGAAGATAAGAGGAACCTTAGAGACCATCTAGTTCAGTCCCTTAATTGTGTGAAAGTGAGTACTAGAAGCTTGAATATTTTGCCTAAATCCAATTTATAACAAATATCTTTGACACAAGCAGAAACTTTTCTATAAGAATTTCTATAATAATTTTCTATAATAATTTCTATAATAATTATAATAATTTTCTATAATAATTTAAGGAGCATTTATGTTATGCTAAAATTAGGGTTTTGACTCTACTAGAAGAAGATGAATAATGATAAATTTTAAAACATTGAAAATTCAGGGGGGAAAAAAGTGAGATTTTTTTTTTCCTACATGAATCTGATCCTAGGGGAAGTTCCTGCTTGTGTTCAAATTGGAGGATAAGGGGTATTTATTATATTAAGTATTTTGTTTTGATAGGTTGACTTTTAGTTTAAATCAATTTATCAATTATACTATAATTTTTAATCCTTTTATGAGCTAAAATGTCTAAATATTTTAGAATGTCCCTAATGGACTATCTACTGACTATATGTAAAGATAATGTTTCTATATTTTTCTCACCTGTCTGGCTACAGAGTTGAGATATCCTTACAATTTGACAGCTTTGGCATGAGTCCTGTTACCATATCAAAATCATTTAATATGATCTAAAAGCAACTAAACTCTCTTGCTTTCAATGCTTTCATACAAAGTAATTGAGAAATCTGAAGTCCTTTTTAGAAACATCAATATGGTTTGCTGTTTTGAATGTTCACCTTTAGAATTATTTACTAATTAAAACTGCTTTACCATCAAGAAATCCCTTGAGGTTTAGCTCTTGTTTCCCAGGGTATAGGAGCGTGAAATCATGTCTGAAAAAAATATAGCACCATAATTTGCTTCTGTCAGTTTAAATGAAAAGGTTTGAAGTGAACTTGTGAAATTAGTTCATAATTTTTCCCACCAGTAAGTGTACTTTAAGTCCATTTTGAACTAAATAAATTCATCCACTGACTTCTAACTTTTAAACCAGAAGGCAAAGATGAAATATTTTTCTATAAAATAAAGGTGAGTTTGGAGTGAAAATACTAACTTTCAAGTGTTGCATTTATAAAGAAGAGTGCTCTAGACATTCAGTCTGCTGCATTTTTATTTTATGTTATATCTATGCCTGTGTGGTAACCTAGAAATGATTTCCTTCATCAGAACTAAAATGACACTACAATCAGAGAGTTTCAAAGTTAGGCAGTGTCTTGGAGACAGTCTAGACAGTCTAGAACATTTATTTACATTGCCAAAGTTTTAATCTCTTAAAGCTAACAAATGAACTTTGTCCTGTGCTTAGAAGAGAAAAAATCATTTTTAATTTAATGTTATATCGTTAGAAAAATAGAATAAACACCTCTATATCTCTATATCCCTCTGAAATATGTATTTGTATCTATAGGACACAGTTTTCTTACCCCTTCTCTGCTTAAGAGGATGCTTGAAGTGTATGGACAGTGACAACTGAAATCAGAATAGAACTAGATTTCATAAAGAATATATATGATGGTGGAAAATTACACAAAAAAAATCCATTTCACTTATTTCATACTTTTATGTCCAGCTTCTGGATAATTTAAGACCTTGTTTCTCTCTTTTTCTCTATCCTAATAATTTTCCCTGAGAAAAGGCAGGAGACAGAAAAAGAAAACAAAGGTCAACTCATTGTACTTTGATATTTGTTAGGGACACTAGTAAAAGTGATAAGAGAAGGTATCTGAAAGATCCAATTAAATATTGATATTATTACGGTGGGTTTTGTTTTATGCCATTCTTGACTGCCAGACTATAACATGAGTATACCAATATATCATGATTATTCTTTGCAAGAAATAAAGTTGAAGAGTTAGAGTTTTATGGCATAATAGTATAAATGAAAGGGCAACTTGGTGACACAGAGGAGAGAATACCAGGCAAAGTTGGGAAGACCTAATTTCAAATTCAAGCTCAGACATTACTAGTTGCTTCTGCAAGTCACTTAACTCTGTTTGCCTCAATTTTCTCAACTTCAAAATGAGCTTGAGATGAAAATGACAAACTATTCTATTCTCTTTGCTAAGAAAACCTCAAATGGGATCATGAAGAGTCAGACATGATTGAAACTGAAACCATTGAACACTAACAATATTAAGGAAAAATTTCTGCTTATTGCATGGAATAGAAAAACATGAAATTTCTTCAAACATACCATATGACTAATGACTTTTACAAGAGAATTTGAGAAAATATTTTAAGACTTTGGTTTGAGTGATAAGCAAAAAAACTAACATATATTAAAAAATACAAGCATAGGGTCTATTTTCTGCTTATTTAACACTTTGTATGGTGCCCTTTAGTAAATAACTTAACACTTTTATTCAGTGAATTCATTATCTGTAAAGTGGAGATAGTCCCCCAAACAAGGAAAAGGCAGTCTCTGCCCTCCAGGAGCTTGCAATCTAATGATAGTGAAAATAACTGTGTACAAAAAGCTATATAGATTTTAAGCTGGAACAGGAAAATAGATTAACATTCTATTTCTAGAAGCAATGATGATATTAATTTAATTACTACTCCCATAGAAAAAAGGTGGGTGGCAAGAAAAAGGCTAGGCTGATGTATGGTCCAAGATAGGGCTCCTTAAATACAGCAAACTCTTACCTATGCATACATTTTGGTTCTGAGGCTCCTTCTAACTCTAAGAGTCCATGATGCTACAAATTTTAGATATGTGATGTAATTAAGTTAGCTAACTTAATTAAGCTATAAGATTAAGTGGTAGAGTGGATACAGCACTGGATAAGGAGTGAAGAGGACCTCAGTTCAAATCTGACCTCAGACACATTAGCTGTGTGACTCTGGACAAATAATTAATGCTGTTAGCCTCAGTTCCTCATCTGTAAAATGAGCTGAAGGAAATGTCAAACCACTCCAGTATCTTTGCCAAGAAAACCCCAAATGGGATCACAGAGTTGCTCATGACTAATCAACAAAAGAACAGCAAACTTAATTACATCCACTTTTAAGATACCAAAAAAGCAGTGCTTGTCTAGATAGAGCCTAGTGTGTCTAGTCACTTGAGCAGTTTTGTTTTTATCTTTTTTAACTAATTAATTTCTCTTTTTTAAAACCTTTACCTTCTGTCTTAGAATCAATACTAAATATCAGTTTCAAGGCAGAAGAGGAGTAAAGGCTAAGCAATTGGGATTAAATGACTTGCCCACAGTTAAGTGTCTGAGACCAAATTTGAATCTAGGATTTCTAGTTCCAGGCCTGGCTCTCTATCTGATGAGCCACCTTTGCTGTCCCCACTATGAATATCTTGAGTTAAATTTTAGGTGTCAATGCACTTGAAAGAGAAAAAAAAAATCAAAAGTAGAAGAGAATGATCTTGGGCCTTTTCTTCCTTGATTTCAGGCTCTTTAAAACAGTTTCATGCAAATCTTCTTTTTTTTTTTTTGTTCTGTTTCATTTTTTGTTTTGTTTTTCCCCCTTGACAACTGGGAGAAACAAAATCTTTGGAAATGAATTTTACAGCTGTTTTAAATCCAAATTGTCTAACTTAAGTTGAATGTCCTTGAGGCAAAGATCTTGCCTCATGGTTTTTTTTTTTTTTTTTCAAGAATCAAGTATCATCTCACTATTCAGCAAATGAATTGAATTGAAGATGTGAAAATGAGAAAATCTTGACAGAAACATATTATTCTGAGGAAATATACTAATCTATTTCCTAACAAGGCATAATTATTTCTTATCGGCTTTATTCCATAGGAAAAGGGAAAAAAGAATAGATAGGAGCTGGTGTCATGAGGGGTCAGAAGATACTTAAATTGGTAGGTTGTTAGAAGGGTTTGGTTTTGTAGTTTTACTCTCTTGGAAGGCCCCCTACCATCCTATGTTCATAGTCACTCTTTCCCAGCTCCTCCCTTAAGCCATCCCTTGGGCAAAGATTTTCCCTAGATCAACATCTTCACTCTTCCTTCTGTGTAAGATGTGCATTTGAAGTTGCCTGAGAGAGAACTTTGAGAAAATAAAATTTACTGAAGCTAAAGGGGTGCTATTCTCAACCCAAAAGAATCTCTCCCTAAAAAGTAGCTTCCTCTTGGTTTAAAATTTTGTCTATGGAAATGATCCATATTCATTTGGCTTAATTTTTTTCTGCTTCAGAAGGAGTTATGGAACACAAAATATAAAAGATCATCTTTTATGTTGTTCTAGAACTCCCATAGGAATGATCTTAACATTTTGTTTTTTTTCTGTCTCCTTCCCTATTGTGCCATCTCCTCATCCTCTTTCTTTATGTGTTTATATATATATATATATATATATATACCATATATATGTATATATACATATATGTATATTTCTAAACCTCAAATAAACTGCCTAGATAATATATTTCCTTGTAGGTAGCTGTTACTATTTATTTAAAAGGTTTTATTATGTATGAAGTTTAAAATATAATTATACACATATTTATATAAAAGCCCTAAACTTTTAGTCACAGTATTTTAAATTCTGTACCTAGTGTTTCCAGTTTAAATGAATAGTTATGGCATTTCTACATGTACAAAAATATAAAAACTAGTGTTAACTTGAGATTTGGGGATATTTTCTGAGACTAAAGCAAAGGGATCTAGCACAGTGGCAAACAGCATGAGTAATAAAAAGCCATACAAATAACATAATACTTTAAAGCTATATAACTGCTTCCATTTCAAGGGCTCAAAGAGCTTTACTTATATTGACACATTAATCCCTATAAGAACGATGTGTGGTAAATAGATGATGTTTATTATTACACTCATTTTGTCTTGAAGTTGAAAATGTATTTTTGCCTAGAAATGCACAGGAAAATACATGGTTATTTCAGACTGACAAAATCATCCAAAAAATCAGTTCAGATCAAAATAGATTACCTTAAGGATAAAACTACATGCTTACCAAATATCTGCTCCTTCCTTACATATGTATATGTTCATATAAATACACACATGTGTATAAGAATTTGGTTGTGCCGATTTGAAATCTTTCATAAATGATCAGTTCCTTTGAGGAATTCTTATACATCATACCTCGAGGTAAATTGTTTCCTTAATCTGGTTATAAACTCCACAAAAGAAATTACATTCAGTCATAATTTAGTTTAATGGTTGCATAGCTTAGACAAATCAATCTTTCTCGGTAGGTAGGAATCAGTTTCCACATTATCTTTTAAAAGGGGCTGAATTAGTTAATTTCTAAAGCTTTGTAAAACTTCGATATTGTACGATCCAATGACCAGATATGTATTTGCCTTGGGGGGCAATCTTTAGGTGGGCAGCCTTTTCATACTTGGCTAAGTTAGTTGACAGACAACTGATACACAAATGGTCCTCACGCTAATACTCCAAATTTGTCCAGCTTGGTAACAGGACTCCGAGAACTGTTATTTTACTTGCAGAACTTTCAAGAGAGCCCAAGGTCATCCATCCCCTTGCTGTGCTCAGGCGACACTTCAGAGTTTAACAGGGAAGTCTAACAATATAGTATCAATTGCTAATAAAATTATAATACCTAGGACAAACATTAAAAAAAAATCTATGCAGCAAAAACAAAGCCAATGGATTGTCTGAGCAGAAGTGTTGAATAAGTGTAGTAATTGAAGATCAGAATGGGACCAGATATCATTTCAACAGCTAGAATAGTTAGATATAACAGTAGTTAAGAGACCTTATGGACCAAGGGCTATCATGTTTTGACATCAATTTGGAAGGTAATAATGAGTTTGCCACAAATCTATTGAGCTATAAAAATAAGCAGTAATATTGTGCCTAGTATTTTCCTTCCAAATACCTCAAAAGGTCCTCTGGGAAAGAGGGAAATATAAAGTGATAAGAATTATTCCCAACAAATAACTTTTTAAGCATTTAGCCTTCTCACCTCAAAGTCTCTCAATAAAAGAAAAAGAACACGATCTTTTTTTTTTTTTAAGTAATGCAGACTGCAAAGAAAATGTAATATGTTGACATTGGGAATTTCCAAACTTTTTTTTGCCTCTGGTAAACCAATATATTTTCATAATTATAAAAGGAATACATATTTCTGTAACAATTAACTGTTTTCGTTATGCTTAAACAGTATAGTCCCCAAGTACTAAATCTATAAATTTAAATACTGTTGAGATGCAATAAATGCTAATAGACTTTAGTTTTCTAAATATTTTTTTTCTTATCCTGATTTTGCCATGGGGGTGAGGTATTTATACATGCAAAACACACACACATATAAAATATACATATACATATATAATTTATACTAATATATATATAAATAACCTGAATATATATTTGTCTTTCTTTTGTGATGGACAAATTATGCTAAGCTCAAATAAGGCTCTTTTATAATTTAATTAAATCCCAATATGTTTATATTAAGCCATAAGAGAAACTACTGAAACGCATAACCAACTCTCACTTCTAAAAACCTACTAGTTGCAGGCCATTTATTATATACCAAATGCTTTTTGCCTCTCAGTTTCATAATCAGAACAATATATTTTTAAAAAACAATTAGAAAGAAACTTAGCATCTTTTAATCCAAACTCTTAATTTTATAGAGCAATTAGTCTCACGATGTCTTCAGTACTTAGAAGAGTTGTGTGACCAGCAAAAGTCTATGTCTTTTTACTCATCTGTAAATCAGGTTGGTAATCCTGAACCATCTAACTCTCATAGTTGTAATGAACAAATGATTATATATATATATACACACATATATATATATATGTATGCTCACATAATAAAGTATGTTTGTAAATACACACAAACTACACAAATTTGAAGTGCTATAAGAATGGTATTAGCACTGTCCAGATGAGAAAACTAAAACCCAGTGAAGTTGTATTAAGTGGGGGGGTGCAGAAATGGAAACTCTAGGTTTGAATAATATTTATAGCAAAGTACAATGAGTAAAAAGTAAACAAATTCCCTTCATTCAGTGGAAACTACTAGGACAAGTTTACCATACAATTATTTATTGTTTTGGTTGTTTCCCTGTTTTCCGTCCTTTCTATTTATAAATATAGAGTATCAAAATCTAAACTCGAAAATGTTGTGTAACCTGGGTTACAGTAGTTTTGGAATATATTCCAGAAATAAATGTCACTTGGGAATTATTGTTGTCTAAAACCAAATTGCAAACTTGGCAGACCTTTGTTCATAGACTGTTTTCTACAACTTTGTTTTAAATCAGTTGTTTATACCTTAGAACATATTTTCCTTATGAAACAATGTTACAAATAGTAATTAGGTTCCAAAAGTAGTCATAAAAACTTATTCAGCACTCAATGAAGCTAAAATTCTCTACATATGTAATGAAATTTTTCAAAATGTAATATTCATTAAAATAGAAAAATTAATATGACTCATCATCATCCACAGATGCTGACAATTAGTGGGAAAACTGGTTTAATTAGAACAGATTCTTAACTTGGGATCCATTCACTTCAAAAACATTTTTTGAAAATTATATTTCAAAATAATTTACTTCTACAATCTAATGAATTTCATTATGTTTTGAGAAATATTATTTTAGAAGGTTTCACTAGACTGCCAAAAGGGTTTATCACACACACACAGAACTATGATATTAAAAGTTGAGAAAAAGTTGAAACTTTTATTAAGATTCTGTAAGGGATATCTGCACATTCAAGTACTAAGAGATTAATAATACTAGTTCTTTATGATAAATCATTTAATTTGAAAATCAATTATTTCCCTTTCCTTAAAAAAGATGTAACACTAATTTTATATCCCTGAACAATCCCTAAGCACCACAATCATATTCAAATATTAATACTATGTCTTTGGTTTTATTAATATAAAGATTATTCCCCAACTAGACATTCCTTTACTAATATAAATGCTTTGCAATTTATAATCTCAGAAAATTATTAAGGACAATCAGGGGTAAAACAACTTGCCCAAGATGGGATTTAACCTGAATTTGTTTTCTTGGCTCCAAGGAGGGCATTCTATTCACCAACTGAGAGGGGTTTAAATCTCAGCCCTGTCCTTGTACTCTTGATTATTTGCATGATTTTCTTTGAGATTTGGGGTAAGTTGCTTCCCTTCTTGGACCTTAAGTGTTGTTTAAAAAAATCTATTTAATGAGATGATTGGTCTAGCTGACCTCTGTAATATTACCATTCCATTACCTTACCATTAAGAAAAATTCAATTTGATTTAATTAATACTTAAGTACCCACAGTATTCCACCTGTGATATGTGGATGTATGTGTAGAAAACAAAACTTTGCTCTCAAAGATTTAAAATCTGTATGCAATCCTCAAGTATAAAGATATTTAAAGCAATTCTTTTTTGGGGGTGGGGTAAAGAATTGGACAATGAAGAGATATTGAAATAAGTTAGCTAAATAAGTTGTGTATAATTATAATAGAATGCTATTTTGTCATAAAATATGACAAGAAAACTAAAAAAGACTTACTTATATGAAGTGGCAAAATGAAGTAAGCAGAACCAGGAGAATGTAGTATAGAGTAACAACAATAATAATCAACTGTGAATGTCTTAACTTTTATCAGCAATGAAAGAATCCAATACAATTCTAAGGAACTCATGAAGAAAAAGCTTCTCCACTATTATAAAAGGAACTGAGAGAGTCTGGATATATACTGTAGATCAAAACACCATTCTTCATTATATTTTCTTCATTAATTTTTGTCTAGAATGAATAACATTATAATATCTTTCCCAAGGAATATCCCAAATGAAATTATGTAGAATCAAACATGACTGAAAAATGACTAAACAAAAAGGGCAGAATATTTTTAATTTCAAAATAAACACTGCTTTATACATTAAGTGATCTATAATATCTCAAATGCTTAAAGAACAAAGAATAGGCACTGGTCTTGTGATTTCATTGCTAAGGCAATTCCTGGATAAGGAAAATCCCTCTTACCAATGCTTATGAACAAGATCTCTGAAAGTTAGTCTTAATAATTTAGAGTATGGAACTATTTATCAATTGATTTGCCCAAAGTCATATAGGCAGTATGTGTCAGATGCAAGACTTGAAGCCAGGTCTTCCTATGTCTGAAATAAGTGCTTTTTTAATTATCCTATGCTACTTTTTTTTAGGTATATGTCCTTGGACTAAAACAAATAATTGCAAAATATTTAATTAAAAACATTATAATAGAGCCTTTATTTTGGTTTGTCAATAAACTTGAAAGCTTCTAACACAACCAAGCTATTGTAGAAAAACATCACTATGCTTCAGTCTGTCAGTCAGTCAGTCAACAAGCATTTATTAAATGTCTACTTTGTGTCAGATACTGTGATAAGTCGATAAAATTAAGATAAAAGCAACAACAACAATAACATAAAACAGTTCTTGCTCTCACAATCAGTGGCAGAGACTACAAGAAAACAACTATAAGTACAAACAAGATAACTACTTCCACTCATTTATTCCTTTGTTTTTCTGTGATTTTCTGTCACATCAGGCTCTGTGTGACCCTTTTTAGGGTTTTCTTAGCAAAAAAAAACTGAAGTGATTTGTCATTTTCTTCTCTAGCTCATTTTACAGGTGAGGAAACTGAGATAAGCAGGGTTAAATGACTTATCCAGAATGACACAGCTAATAAATATCTGAGTTGGATTTGTACTCAGATCTTCCTGACTCCAGACGTAGCACTATCTACTGCATCACCTGGCTCCTTCTTGCCTCTCCACTTTTCTTATACCTCCCTCCTCTGCAGGTACACCATGGGCCAGTGATGCTGGTCCCTTACACTACACTCTACCAGCTGATTTCTGGCATTTTTCCAGCCTGTCCTTCAAGCCTAGAAAGCTCTCTCTCTCCTCACTTCTATCTTTGGACTTCCCTGGCTTCCTTCAAGTTTCAGTTCAAGTTCTACCTTCAGCAACACTTTCCCAGATCCCTTTCATCCCAGTGCCTTTTCAGAGACAAGCTCCAGGTTATCCTGTGTGTGTACATAATGGTGCACAGTTGTTTGCCTGCTAACCCTTCCACTGGACCATGAACTCTGAACGAGCAGAGGCTATTTTTTTCCTTTCTTTGTTGCATCCTTAGAACTTTGCCTGACATATTAGTGCTTAATAAATTCTACTTGACTAATTGACATCAGCTTCTTATCTTGGTGTAGAGGAAAGAATCCTTGTAAGACCCTAGTTCAGATTCTGTCTAATATTTACTAGTTATGTTGAGTGAATCATCTCTTTGAGTTGTCTTCCTTATATTCAGAACTGGAATCGTGCCAAGAACGCCTATTTACAAGGTTATTTTGAAGGATATGGGGAAAAAGTTATACAAACACTAAAACACTATGGAAGTCTGCTTTTATTATTAAGGACTCTATGTTCTTTGGCATTGTGGCAGGGAGAGATCATTGCTGAAGGGCCAAATGTTCTCTGTGTTCTCTTCTTTAAAATGTCAAAGACCAATAATTTTATTCCTCTCTTCATCAACATAGATCACGATCACCCTGTAATGTATTGGTCTCCCAGACTTGCTGTAGTCTAAAATACATCATCCTGAGACCACTGCACTGCTGATTGGCCCCTGCTGATATTGCTAGGCTGCTCTTTCAATGACGGAAGCTCCATCCATCACCAAACCTATGTTGAAGGCCTTTTCATCTTGGTAGGATGAGCGAGAGCTTGGCCTTTTTTTTGTATAGCCTTTCCAAATCCAGAATCACCTCTATTCCACCTTGACGCATTGAGGTAGGGCTTTAAAGAATGATAAGGGCCTTTATTACTTTGATTTTGTGATATTCACCTAATTCTTTGTTTTTTAATTACTTTAATCCAATATCACACCAGATATGGCACAAAGATACAAAGATACGTGCCTATAGTAACAGAACACATATTTAGAAATAGATTAGTTTCCCATAATTTTTTAAAAATATTTTTAAAAGTCTGAGAAATACTGGTTTATACAGCAATTTAAAAACTACCTCCAGGCCATTTTCACTTGCATAAATAGCTGTTACTGTGTACTGTAGGTCGCTGCAGCACAATGGCCTTGACTGTGTCAGTGATCATAATGTCACATGAATAAACGATTCTCTGATAACTTAGCAAATTTATGGCATATAGAAGCATACACAAAGGGTGGGAAAAATCTTCCTTGTTTTTAGTTATTTTTCTTTAACCATACTAAAAATAAACATTATCCAAAGTGGCTCTTTTCCCATTAATGTATAAAAATGTTATAGGTAAATGATGTCCAAGAGGCAACGCTGCATAGGAGAGACAGTGCTACAACTGGAATCATAAAAAAGTCCTGAATCTGAAAGATTTTAGCTATATCACCAAAGACAAATCACCTCTCAATGCCCCAGGCAACCCTCTAAGACAAAAATTTACAGATGAATTGCTAGGGCAGTCAAGGTTCTTCCTAACACTTTTGAAATCCTAGGAATAGGATGGAGAGGAAGTTATGATCACATAAAAAATTACATACTAGGCTTCCATCTTGCTTTGAGTTTTGGTTTTATCAAGCCTTTTCAATGTTAATGCATCCTATAAGAATTACTCATGTCTTCCATATAACTTGATTTAACTGCATGCAAAAAAGTCGGAGAGTCTAAACAATGGAGATACAGATCCTAAATGGACCTTAATGTCAACTAATTTAGCATTACCACCCATTTCTAAAGAATGACTTATTTAGATCAGAAAACTTGAATTGTTACCAAAAATGATATATGTTTGGAAAAGCATTTAGCATATGTAAAAGAGGTAAGAATTATGGGAGCCCAGTTGTGTTGATAGAAGAGTATTTGAATAATAGAACCCTCAATGTCATAACTTTAGTGTTTTGGTTTACTTGAGAGAGATGAGCTATTTCTATTTAATAAGGAAAGCTCAATTTAAGCAATAAAATATAACTGAAGGGAAAAAACAAATTTTACTGCTAAGAATTGTATCTTGTACTTCTGTGAACATAATTTCTAATAGAATGTCAGAACATTAAGGATAGAGACTCTTTTACTTTTGTCAAATTTAGCTTTTCTTTTTGTTGGTGGGAGAAGTCAAGCATTACTCCTATCATTTAATTACCTTAGCAAAGCCCCATCCAATGAAGTAAACTCCCAATACAGAGGACTGTAACCTCTTCCACAATTTACAATCTTGATTACTTAGGGCACTGATTTGTGAAATGACATGGCCAGAAGTGCAGTGGATAGAGTACCATGCCTAGAGTCAGGAAGACTCACCATCCTGAGTTCAAATCTGGCCTCAGATACTTCCTATCTTTGTGACCCTGGGCAAGTCCCTTAATCATGTATGCTTCAGTTACCTTATCTGCAAAATGAGCTGGAGAAGGAAAAGCTGCCAAGAAAATTCCAAAGTGGGTCAAGAAGAATCAGATATGACTAAAAAATAACTGAACATGTGTCAGAGGAGTTGCTATGCCAAGCTGCTTCTTTCACTTTCAAATCCTTGGTGCTTAGGGCAGTGCCAGTTCACTAAGAAGGTATTTTCACAAAGAAGGTATTTTTAAAATGAAGGTTGATTGGTTCTTATATAGTATTATAAAATTTTAAACTTCAGGAAAAATAAAAATTTTGATGTTATTAGAATTAAGGATACTATGCATTCCCTTCCATCTTTCATAGTATGCAATAAAAAAGGGTGAGAGAATCCAGTGTCTCATATTGCAATTTTGTAGTTAATTATACAAAATTGTGTACTCTTTAGTGTTTGGGGAAGATAATCCTGCAGTCATATCACCTGTTACTCTAGTTACAAGTTCCAAAGACAAACAAAGCCTCAAGGCTGTTTCATAAATATATTCCCATCATTTCTTCTAAAATCTCTGCAGCAAGAAACATATTCAACAATCATTTTTATTTTCAGTTAATTGCTTCTTTTATGGCATCAAAAATGTAAACAGCTGTTAGTAAGACACCAATATGATGAACATTTCATCACCTTCCAACTATGCAATGAAAGTGTGTAGAATAATAACTGGTTTCACTTAGACCAAAGAAGATACAGGGAATCTATGTGAATTACTTGAATGGTTTCTCTCAAGAATACACTACATAGTAAACTACAACATTGGTCTCTTATCCATCTTAACTCCATAACAAGTAGTTCACTTGGCAATCACAAATTCAACATTCATATTTAGAATCATGGAATGAGGTCTCTAATTAATCTATAATTCAGTTAGAAAGAAATAAACATTTACATTGATTTGGAAATGATCATTTGCCAATTCTGCCTTAATAAGGGCAAAACAGTCAAAGTAAGTAGGTAAATGACACTATTCTTTTGGTAATTTTAGGAAATATGCAGGTTGATTTAAAAAATGTAAACGAGGGATCAATTAGGTGGCTCAGTGGTTCAAGAGTCAGATTTACAGAAGGGAGGTTCTGGGTTCAAACAGCCCTTCGATGCTTCCTAATTGGGTGACTCTGAGCAAGTCACTTAAACTTCATTGCCTAGTCTTTACCACTCTTCTACCTTGGAACAAATAAAAAGTATTGATTCTAAGAGACAAAGTAAATGTAAAAAAATGTATATGGCAGCATACCATAGTAATGGTGTGTCCCATTCAGGAAAGAAGAGGACTTACAATTAAATCTTGACTCATTGATGATTTTGTGAATGTGAGTACTTCATTAAATCATATCAAATATTGGATATGGATTCAGGATCTGAGTTTAAATGCTAGTTCTAATGGCGTGATATTGTTTAAGACACTCAACATCTCTGAGTCTTAGTTTAATTAGACTTAGAATACATGGCCTCTTAAGGTCCTTTCTAGCTCTAAGTATATCATGATCAATAGATAATGGCCTCTAAGTAAGTGTGTGTTGTTGGACTAAGTCACTTAAATCTACAATGGTTTTAGTTTCCTAATCTTGAAAACAATAGGATGAAATATAAAAGATGATTTTGTTTTCTTTCAGCTTCAAAATTCTACTTTTTTCAATAATTCTATGAAATTTCCTTTCTCAGCTTATTCAGAGGTTATCTCTGGTTAAATAAAGAGAAAGCATCTGAACTGAGTCTCTGAGTCTGTCTACTTTATTTACATTCTATGAAATACAATGATTTTCAACACTTCCTTAAGATACTGTCACTATTTGATTACTTGCATTTTTTAAATAATGTCAAAGTGTTCATTGCAGTATTCTTTGAGCACCTTTACAAAAGTAAGTAATTATATTTTCCCTGGATCTCCAAGCTATATTCTTCAAATCTTCCCAGAGAAACTACAGAAATCTTATAATTAAAGAAATGCAAATCAAAACAACTCTGAGGTACCACCTAATAACTAGCAGATTGACTAATACAGCAGCAAAGGTAAGTTGGAGGGAATAGATCAAAATTGGGACTGATGCATTGCTTGTGGAGTTGTGAATTGATCCAACCATTCTGGATGGCAATTTGGAACTATGCCCAAAGGGCTTTAAAAGACTGCCTGTCCTTTGATCCACCCACAGCATTGCTAGATTTGTACTCCAAAGAGATAATAAAGATAAAAGACTGGTACAAAAATATTTAAAGCCATGCTTTTTGTGGTAGCAAAAAATTGGAAAATGAGGGTTGCCCTTCGATTGGGGAATGGCTGAACAAATTGTGGTATCTGTTGTGATGGAATACTATTGTGCTAAAAGGAATAATAAACTGGAGGAATTCCATTTGAGCCAGAATGACCTCCAGGAATTAATGCAGAGTGAAAGGAGCAGAACCAGGAGAATGTTGTACACAGAGACAGATACACTGTGTACAAGTGAATGTAATGGACTTCTGTACTAGCAGCAATGCAATGATCCAGGTCATTTCTGAGGGACTTATGGGAAAGAATGCTATCCACATCCAGAGAAAGAACTATGGGAACAGAAATACAGAAGAAAAACAGCTGCTTGATCACATGGTTTGATGAGGATATGACTGGGGATGTAGACTCTAAATGATCACCCTAATGAAAATATTAATAATATGGAAATAGGTCTTGATCAATATCACATGTAAAACCAAGTGGAATTGCTTGTTGGCTATAGGAGGCAGGTAGGAGGAGGGGAGGGAAAGAACATGAATCATGTAACCATGGAAAAATATTCTAAGTTAAATAACTAAATAAATGAACTTAAAAAATAAAATATATACTGATAAACCAAAAAAAAAGACAATGACAATATTGAACAAGAAAAATAAAACATTTTGAAAGACTTTAGAATTCTGATCAATGCAAGGACCAATTATGAGTCCACACAATGGAAGATTAAATACATTACTTGTCTCCTGTAATAGAGGTGAAAAACTTAAAATTCAGAGGACGACATATATTTTTAATATGATAAATTTGTTTGATGGCCTTTAGATGTTTGTGATAATAGTTTCCTTTTTCTGTTTTAAAATTCAATCAGTAGGGGAGAGTTGGAGAAATTGGTTACCAATACTTTAAAAATGTTTTTTAAAAAGTAATCAGAATTATGTAGTTGATAGCTTACAACGATTGAGGCATTAGATAGAACACTATATAGAGGGATGGTGGACTCAATGTATAAATGAATTACTCTTTTTACTTGTAGGAATAGACTGATAAATAAATATTGATTGATGAGTAAATAAACATTCTTTCAATTAAAATTTATAGATAGTGGAGAAACAAGTTGGCTCAGTAGATTGAGAGCCAGACCTAGAGACTGTAAGTCTTGGATTCAAATTTGGCCTCAAACACTTCCTACCTGTGTGACCCTGAGTAAATCATTTAATCAGCATTGCCTTGCCCTTCGGACTTTTCTGCCTCAGAACACATTATTGATTATAAGTTGCAATGTAAGGGTCTCTTTTTTTTTAATTTTCAAATGAGACTCATGCAATATTTGGAGCTAAACATAACCTTCAAGATCATCTTATCTCAATTCTATTATTTTACAAATAAGGAAAATGACTCTTCTAGAGGTTGCAATTAGCCAAAGGCCACAGCTAGTTAGTGATAGAATTTTGAGTACAGGGAGAGTAGAGAGAGTCACAGTATTGTAAAAAAAAAAGCCATTAAAGTATGTTTTAATGCTCAAAAATAATAGAAGGAAAATTTGAAGGAAACAGATAATCAGGATAGCTTTGAAAGAAATATATTGAATTCATATTTTTTAAAGTAAGCTACACTTTTTTAAGGGTATGAAGGGAAGCAATGTGCAGGCCTGGAAAGATAGAAAAGTTAAGAGTTTAATTGTCAAATATATAGCTTTATATTTTATTGAAAGGTAAAAGGAATTCACAGGAATTCAATAAGTAGAGAAGTGCTTTGGTCAAACCTATAGTTTAATAAAATTTGGTGACTGAGTGAAAGATAAGTTTAAGTGATAAGAAACATAAGACTTAGAGCCAAATAAATTATACTATATGCTATTATATACTTATATAGTTACAGAGATGATGTGGAGCTAAAAGCAACATTTGCTAATTTATTTAGGGTGGATGAAACTAAGAAGTAAATAGCAGGATGTTGATAGTGTTGATACAATAAGTGTAGGGTTTTGGGGAAAGACAATTATACTTTGGATATTTGTCATTTAAGTACTAAAGAGTTAAACAATTTGAAATGACCAGTAGTCAATTGGTAACATGGATCTAGTGAACAGAAGAGATATTCAGTCTAGACATAGATTCAAGCATAATATCTGGAAAGGTGACAATTTAACACTTAAAAACTGATGAGATCACCAAGAATGAATCACTAAGAGGAAAAATGTCTTCCTGGCTCCAAGCCTTCCATGCACTAAGTTATCCTGATTGTCTACAAACAGTAATGGGTGCTAAACTTTCCTATGCCATTGCAAGTCAAGTCAGATTTCTTATGCCATATTAAACAAAAAAGATAATCAGTAAGTGTTTTAAGTGCCTAAAATATGGTAGACAACAGGGTAGATAATGTTTAGGTGGTATTGTGTAGAGTGAATCACTGTCCATTAATACTTCATAGAGAAAAATATATACTTCTGTCACTTTTATCAAAGCTTCTCAAGTTTGAGAAAATCCAAATTTTCTGAAAAAGTTTGTCTTGTCATATTAACAATTCTTTCTGGCTACATTTGAAACTGTGGGATACTTCGGTAAAGTGAAATGACATTGTTAATTATAATTTCCTGTTTATTTTAATGACAACTGAAAGGCTTTTGTAGTTTTCTAAATGAGCCACTGAGCCACTTTTTTCTAACTGGGTAGAACCTATCAGTGAATAACACTATACATCAGGGATCCTCTAATTACTTGAACAAACAAAGGTCACCTAATTCCTGGCAATATGAATAGTTTAATTATATTGTTTCATACAGTCTTGTGGGCAAATGTCACTGGGAAGGAAAAATAGCAAGAGAATAAACCATTCTCAAGAATGAATTTTGCACAGACACACAGAATATGCTGTACTGATCAACTAGATAAAAGGGAGGACATCTCTCTTTTTGATATGTATCTATTGCAGGATATTTTATATTTTTTTAAAGTAAACTGTTTATCTTAAAAGCTTTTAGTTCTTTTTAGGACTTCAAAATTTGACAGAGAGCTTTGTAGGAAAATTTTCTGAAAACATTTTTAAGTATTTAATCTTTTAGTTTGTATATGTATATATATATATATGNGCTTGGATTGGGTCTGCCCAGTTGCTGCAGGCAATTTGAATGTTAACACTTATGAGATAATATCAAGGACTGGGGAAAATTTGGTTCTACTCTAGCAATTGAAGAGAGAACAAGTTTGTCTTCCTCCTGCTTCTTGCTATATTTGCTTCAATTCCACAGACATAGAGTTAGGAAAAGTTGGTATAGGATTGGCTGAAACATTTTACATGCCAATGGGAATCACAAACATATTACATTAACTTGTATGGGCTGTTGGCATTTAAATATAGTGGAATAATCTATTGGGAAAAGGATACTCATAAAATCTGAGAGAAGATTTAATTTAAAAAAATCAGTTTCGGTCTTTCTGTCTTTCCCCCACTCATTGAGAAAAATTTATATATATATATATATAAAATATTATATATAATATTTTATATATATGTATGTATATGTATAGTCTTTCAAAACATATTTCCATATAAACCAAATTGAAAAAATAAGAAAATATACTTTAATTTGCATATTAATTCATTAGTTCTCTCTCTAAATGTAAATAGCATTTTTCAACAAGTGTTTTTTGGAATAGAAGTTTCAATTATGATGGCAGGCAAATCTTTAAAACACTTCCTATTTGTACTTTTTTTTTTGCCCAGCAAGTATTCACAAACTACCTACCTCCTACAACTGTAATCCAGACAGACTATCAATTTACATGGTTTAAGTGACAAATCATGCGTGTCTCTTAACTAGTAACTGTTACTCTCAGTGTGGATTAAAAAATAGTTAAAACAAATCAGAGAAATTTCCTTTCATTATCCTCCAAAACACAAAAGCATATGTATAAATTTCTACCTGCCTCAGGGCCTCCCCTGAATGAAAGCTTTTGTACTCTAGGTTAAGTCATTTCTTTATTTAACATGTTTACCTCCCCTTTGCTCATATTTTGTTCTCCTATTAGAGTATACTTATCCAATCTACTCTTGCTAGCTAAATCCTGTCTCTCATTGAGTCCCTAAAAGTTACTGAAACTATTCTCAAGACTTAATTGAATAAGAAAGAAAAGAATGAGGTCAATGATATATCTTTGAGTTTCTTCAGTGGAAAAAAAAGTTAAAGTTCAAGGAGCTCCATTTGATCTCAGGCTTCACCAGTGGGTCACCATTGCAAGGAAGAAACATAGAAGTTGAGAAGCTACACTTAGCTGAATCAAGACTGCATATTCACTGAATCTTTTTTTGTTGTTTGTTTTGTTTTTTCTCTGAATGAATCACCTGTATTATTAAGTTCAATTGTTGTTATTAACTATCATATTCCTATGAATGTCTTATTTTGCTTTATTCTCAATTGTGAACTGCTAGATTTGTCTGAGTTAAGACTGACCTACCACAAAACCACATCAATAATTTCAAAGATTCACTTAACTATTGTACAGACTTTCCAATAGCTTCCCCCTTTTAAAATTTATTACTATTTAACTCTTTAATTATTATTTAATTTTCATGCATTTAATATTTTATGCTCATAGCTAAATTGAGTAAGGGAGTAACATTGTTTAATGGGAAACTCACTGAACCAAGAGTCAGACAACCAAGTTCTAAATGTTGGTTTGCAAGAAATTTGTCTCATTATTTGCCACAAATACTCTATCATAATTTGATTTCCGATCTAACAATATCTAAGGTGACATCCTGCCCTAAAAATCTGTCATCTGAGTTTGGAGTTTTATATTTTTCACAAATATTGGCACAGAACATTGAACACAGTAGGTACTCAGAAATTATGTTATCAAATTGATTAATAATGAGCTAAATGATTGTTGAACTGGTTATAAAATCCAAGTTTATGGATAGTTCTGCTATAAATTCTCAATGATAGCTTGATCTAGTCATTAATTTCATGTTCATTGGCTATTCAATAAGAAAATTTTCACTTTAATTCCTATTCCTTAAATCTCGAATACTAGCTATATCTTAAATTTAATATACCTATTGTTAAAACCGTACAGAAAAATATAAAAGAATATTTGGTATACAAGTCAGTTTCTTATAGCATCTTATTTTCCTTTTATAGGTTCTATAACTCCCAGAGGTTTATCATTGTCTTCAATTAATTTGGAAATACTAGAAAGATAAGAACTAGAAAAAAGTTTCCAATAATTTTTACAAGTAACATGTAGTCATGATGGGCAAAGTTATTATTTTTCTATCCAAAAAGTATTCACCTGATAGATTTGATAAATACTGGGTCACAAATATATACTCTTTCTAACAAAGTTGGATTAATGACTTAGCTTTTTTTCAAGTTGAAGAAAATGGAAGTACAGGGGAAAAAAGGCAAGAATAGTTGTTACCATGGGGATTACTTTGTTGTGATATGTACATGCATTTTCACAGCCACCTTGAGCTATGGTTGGAAAGCCAGAGTTTGAGAAATGACATGCAATCCTTGGACCTGAAATATCTACAGTCACTATTCCAATTAGTGTTCTGCAAATTTATGAAAAGTGACAAATCCCAAAGATACAAATAGACCATTTAGAAATGCCACTGGAGAATGAAAGTGTTAGAAAGAGCCATCAATTGTTATTTGTTGGTTCTATCCTTATGACTGTTTTCTATAGATTGGTTGAGAGAGACAGCATGGTACTGGCAAAGTACCCATGGAGCTAAGAAAGGACCTTGTTCCCAGTTCTGCTTTCTACATCTATTAGCTGTATCCACAAGCATGTTGCTTAATGTATCTGAATTTTGTGACTGACTATGAATGCCTATAGTATCTACTTAAAAAATATTGAGAGAATTAAATGATGTATGTAAGACAGACCTAGAATTGTGAAGATACAAGTTTAAATTTGTCCTCATTCTTTTATTAATTGCATGAATCTGGGCAAATTACTTAACCTTTGCCGACAATTATGGTTGGAAAGCCAGAGTTTGAGAAATGACATGCTTGGATCTGAGATGTCCACAGTCATTGTTCCAATTATTGTTCTGCAAAATAATGAAACATGGCAAATCCCAAAGATACAAATAAACCCTAAGTGAATAGTTGGAGTCATCAATTGTTATTTTTTGGTTCTGGCCCTATGACCATGTAGCTACCTCTATAAAATGGGAATAATAATATTAGCTTGTCTCCAGAGTTGTAGTGAGGTGCTCTGCAAAACTTAAGTACATGTAGTAAGGATGATGATGATGAAGTACTTTATAAAATATGAAAATCAACTATTTAGAACATGTTTTCATGTAATATCTACAATTAAACAACAAATTAAGAAGTGATTATGTACAAGGCACTGTACTAGTTATAGACAATGCAAAGATGGTTGGGTCTATTCTTGTAACTGAGGTCTTGAAATTACGTGAAGTTTCTAAGTTTAACAAAACAAGGATGAAGTCATTAGAAGAATGCAAATCTATACATCATAACTACATTAATAGAAATATTTAGTCTTTGAATGGAAATTGAGGTTCTCCAAGAACCATGATGTTTAGAACAAAAGGATAAAACATACAGCTCACAGACTTGCCCAAAGTCCTCCTGAAAGTGGCTTGAACCAGATTAAAATAGAGTTCCTATCTTATTATAATGTGTTTATATATGAATGAAAAATATATAGACTTGTATTTTCCTAAATTAATATGCAACTCTCATGGCTTCATATATGTGGTTTAGTAGCCCCCATTTCTATTTGAGTTTGAAGTCAGTGGTTTAGGATACATATAAAGATATAAGAAAGAGAATTCCTAACTCTCTATAATAATGTGGACTCATCATGTGAGCCATTTTCCTATTGAAGATACATGTTTAATTATTATTCATTTATCTAAATGTAAAGTAGCAGTTATTTTTTTAAAAATACCAATTATTCTGTGTAGCACATCCTCCTACTAAAAAGAAAAAATGCATTAATAATTTCCACAGAATAGGAATATGTTTATCATTTTTAATGCTAGTTAGACTTCCATGTTGTATATTAATAGGAATTCATTTCAAATGTTTTTTATGCGATTCACATTTACTTCTGGGAAACTTGTTATAGTCAACTGAATCAATAGCTGAAATTAAGTAACTGTGAGATCACGGATTTTTCTTCGTTTAATACCTTAAGGGCATGCCATCAATTCACTAATGTTTCAAGTAACCCAAAGAGTTCATCCAAAATGGTCAATCCATAGACCAGACAAAATGTCTGCAATTAAAGGAACATTTTTATCCCTAAATCATTTTTATAGATTGCTTAAAAAAATCACTAGATCAGCAAAAAGTTTGTTTGCTTCAAAAAATTTACACTCTCTTACGAAGTTTACCAATGCATTGCCCTCCCTTCTTTCTTAGTATACACTCCGCTCCACTTACAGTTTCCAAGATCAGTGTTCTAGTCCCAAACTAGTTTTATTTCCTTTGGTTCATCTTTACACAAAGAAAATCCCAGAGTATTATTTCAAATAAACTACATTAAAATAAACTGGTGCAGGAAATGTTCAATTTCTTTTTAAGCTCCTTGCATTGTGTATAGGGGTTCAAATTGCTATCATCTTTTTATGTCATTAAATTTCAAGAATTTTCTTTTTTTTTCATGATCTTCACAACCTATTTTTTTTGGTGAAGTATGGAAAGAAGTTCTCAACCAAGAGCATGGAGGGAGATAGAGGCTATCATTGGAAACTTCAGGTGAGACAAAAGGATTTGGGAAAGCAGGCATAAATGGGCTAGGGAATCAATTTGAGATGAGTAATTCAAGTTAGATAAAATAAATCTGTAGTTTAGCAATCAACACAGTTTTATTGCTTCCTCCAGACAGAATGATGAAAAATTATGATAAATAAAGGCTTTTCAGAAAGAAGTACTAGAACCATATGCCACCTTAACCCCTCGTCAACAATGTAATCCCAGGCAAGTTATCTTAACTCTCTAAGCTTGAGCTTCTTCACCTCTTAAAAGGAAATAATGGGAACATGTACTTTGCAAGTTTCTTGTCAGAATCTACTGAGCATATAGGCATATGTATATTTATATAGTGCTTTTCAAACCTTAAAGTGCTAATTGTGATCTATTATTTTTGTTACTATTTCTGGAAAAATTCTAGAAGAAATGATTAAAGAAATAGCTTGGGAACTTGGAAGAAGGAATGCAGCCAATATTTTGAATTCATATGAATTTACTTAGAAAAAGTTATGACAGAATAAGCTTATTTTTTAAAGTTACTATTGATTGAGGAACTGTCATCAGTATATCAGCCTCTTTGCATGACCCTTGATTACATTAATAAATGTGTATTCCCTTAGTGTCTAAGCAGCTAAGTTTTATGGTAGATAAAGAACTTGGAGTTGGGAAGATCTGAGTTAAAATCAGATTCCAGAAACTTGCTGTCTTTATGACATTGAGCAATTCACTTAATCTGCATCTGCTTTAGATTTCTCAATTGAAAAATAATAATAACACTTACAGGTTTGTGAGTTTTCTGACATCAAATGAGATAATATTTATATATGATTTAATAGTACTTGCACACAGTAAGCACTTAGAAAATGTTTGTTCCTCCCTTCTCCAATATTCTAAGAACAGTGTTAGTTTCTGATAAAAAGAGAACCAAATTAAGTAGTTCCTAACGTCTGAGAACTTACATTTTTTCAGATGTTACTCATGACATCCTTGTAGTCAAATTGAAAAGACATAGAATGAACGATGGTATAATTAGAGGGCTTCCGAATTTGCTGAACGCAAATAAGATTGACTCAAAAAGAAATAATTTATCAGTCCATGTAAACCGAGAGAGAGAGCTCTGGCTAAGTGCTCCAGTGACTTGGTCTTATCCTATTCAACATTGTATTAATGATACTGAATAATTTATAGATTTCATACTTATTAAATTTAT
The DNA here is from genome assembly GCF_016433145.1 of Gracilinanus agilis. NCBI lineage: Eukaryota > Metazoa > Chordata > Mammalia > Didelphimorphia > Didelphidae > Gracilinanus > Gracilinanus agilis. Next base: position 570,579,928 of record NC_058132.1, on the reverse strand, counting down.
GAATAACACAAAGATGATAAGGATAGGCTAAAGGTATAAAGATTGAATAGTGACCAAGAAAGCTCTTGGCTATGTGAAACAATGTCTACTCTAACAAGATGAATTTTAGTATGGGTGATATAGAATCCAACATGGGTTCAAAAACTCAGTGAGACAAGAACAAAAGTATAGCTACACATATAAAAAAGAGTTCACATTAAAAAAAAAACAAAAAACCTGGAGTTAGTGGACTGAAAACAATACCAATCAGTGATCTGACACAAAGGTTTTTTTAAAAAAAAGGAAATGAAATCTTAAATTGAATTAATTAGAAGACAGTGACCATGAAGAGGTGACAATCCTATACAAAATGTGTTGGTCATGCCACTCTGCATATATTATGTAAGTTTTAAATACCACAATTTTATTTTATTTTATTTAAAACCTTACCTTTCACACCTAGCAGATTGACTAAAATGAAAGAAGGAGAGAGTAATGAATGCTGGAGGGGATGTGGCAAAATTAGAACATTAATGCATTGCTGGTGGAGTTGTGAACTGATCCAACCATTCTGGCTGGCAATTTGGAACTATGCTCAAAGGGCTATAAAAGAATGTCTGTCCTTTGATCCAGCCATACCATTGTTGGGATTGTACCCCAAAGAGATCATAAATAAACAGACTTGTATGAAAATATTTATAGCTGTGCTTTTTGTGGTGGCAAAAAACTGGAAAAGAAGGGTATGTCCTTCAATTGGGGAATGGCTGAACAAACTGTGGTATATGCTGGTGATGGAATACTACTGTGCTCAAAGGAATAATAAACTGGAGGAATTCCATGTAAACTAGAAAGACCTCCAGGAATTGATGCAGAGCGAAAGGAGCAGAGCCAGAAGAACACTGTACACAGAGACTGATAGACTGTAAAATAGAATGTAATGGACTTCTGTATTAGCAGCAATGCAATGACACACGACAATTCTGAGGGATTTATGGTAAAGAACGCTACCCATATTCAGAGGAAGAACTGCAGGAGAGGAAACATAGAAGAAGAACAACTGCTTGAACGCATGGGTTGAGGTGGACATGATTGGGGATGTAGACTCAAAACTACCACACTAATGCAACTATCAGCAATTTGGAAATAGGTCTTGATCAATGACACATATTAAAACCAGTGGAAATGTGCATCGGCCATGGGTGGGCGGACTGCAAGGGGTGAAGGGGAAAGTAGGAGCATGAATCATGTAACCATGTTAAAAATGAATATTAATAAATGGTTTAAAAAACCTTACCTTTCATCTTGGAATCAATACCCTGTATTGGTTCCAAGTCAGAAGGGTGATAAGGGCTAGGAAATGGGGGCTAAGTGACTTGCTCAGGGTCACAGAGCTGGCGAGTATGTGAGGCCAGATTTGAACCTGGAACCTCCCATCCATAGGCTTGGCTTTCAATCTGCTAAGTTACCCAGATGCCCCAAACACTACCATTTTGAAAGGTGATGGCAGATTGAAAGTTATCCAAAGGAAGGCAACCAGAAGGATAAGGGCACTAGAAATTATATACCATAGATTTTTAAGTTGAATGAACCAATATTATTTGTTTAACCTCTATAAGAAGTTTGATAAAACAACTTCTTGATCACCTGGTGTGATGGGGATGTGATTGGAGATGTAGACTCTAAACGATAACCCTAGTGCAAATACTAATAATATGGAAACAGATCTTGATCAATGACACATTTAAAATCCAGTGGAATTGCTTGTTGATTATGGGAGGTGGGTGGGAGTGGAAGGAGGAATTTTGGGAAGAGAGGGAAATAACATGATTCATATAATTATGGAAAACTATTCTTATTTAATTAGGTAAACTTAAAAAATAGAAGTTTGATAGCATGATTCTTGTCATGAATTGTTTCAATGATTTTCATATAGAAGAAGGATTCAAATTTGGCTCCAAAAGGTGTATTTAGGACCAATAGATGGAAGAATAAGAAGGTAGATTTGAGTCAGGGAGGAAAAATGCTTCTTAATAATTAACAGAATTCTAAAATAAAATGTATTACCTAAATAAATATTGTCTTTCCAAGTTGTGGCTTGATGAGTCCTTATCCAGAATATTTTAGAGGGGTTTCAATCATTGTTTAACATTGGGTTAGATGACCTCTGGGGTTTTTTTAAACCCACAGATTCTATTCTTTTGCTTCTATCTGTCAAATTCGATTAACTCAACTGAAGAAAGGATTGTTTCATTCTTAGTACTTCTATCCCCAGAGTCTATCACAATCTCTGGAACATAGTTGGCAATTAATAAACATTTGTTGATTGATAGCTATTTTTCCTTATCATAAGATGACCTGAAAATAATTACCCCCTTAAATTTAAAGTTCAAATGAAGTCTGTTATAATAACTACATTTGAGATTTCAGAACTACAATGTACCTTGGGGGGGGGTAAGTCTTGAAGTCCTATAGTTTCATTTACCTAGGAGGATACTGAGCCCAGAAGAGGTTATAAGAATTGTTCAAGTATAAGAGCAAATGGGACTTTCTAACTTTAAATCCAGTGCCTTTTTCTACTACATCAAACTGCCTTATAATTTATATTAGTGCTTTTAAAACCTTAAAATGTGCTCACAACTCTCATCTCTTTTGATCCTCACAACAATTATGTGAGGTAGTAAAATCTTAGACATAGTTACTATAGGTCTTGAAATTACCCAAAATAATCTGCAGAAATTTGTAAGAGAAGGCTGTTATATTTGAAAATAGCACAAAATAACATCTATTTCACAGAGTTGTTTGGGAGGATCAAATGATATAACACACGTAATGCTTTGTAAGCCCTGAAATGCTATATAAAATGTAGGTTTTGTCATTATTAATATTTGTAATAATAATTAGAACAATGGTAATGAATACATCCTGAAGTAAACCCAATGTAGCTTAATTTATACCAGTATATAAATGCCTATCAGCTGAATGCTGCTAAAGGCTATACTTTAAAATTGCTTGATCATTTTCACAGGATTAAACTTAAAAATTCATTTATAATGCAAGCCCCATCTTTTCATGGAATTTATCTCCATTAGAGATTACTAAAAAAGACTTACATGGCCCTCTAGTGTTCTAAAGTAAGAGACCCCAACTAAAAATATACTCTAACGTGGCTAATCTCTTCCCCTCACCCACCTCCCTCTGATTCAAGATCACTGCTGACAATACTACTGCTAGGCACACATATTATTCAAACAACTAAAATTACAGCTTTGGCAGTCGGAGCTGCACTAGTCTCACTCAAATCCCCCGGGAGATAGCACTGAGACTTGTGATGGTTTAGAAACTGCCTTCATGGAGAGAGGGAAAAAATATGCTCAGATAAATCAATTTTCTGCAGGAAAAAAATCAAAGAAAAAATTAATTTGCTGTGTACTTATTTAAACAGCTGACTGGAGAGTTTATTATGCTTGATTGCAGGCCTTCAGGAGCTGTGATTGCTTCCTCCTCTTTCACCTCCCCCCTCCCCCTTCTTTACCAATGAATTTCCGTTGACAGAGCCTACGGCTATCCTCTCAGAAATCTTATAAAACCTGACACTGCCAAAAATTTAACCACAAAAAAAAGTGTCTTAAGGTGTTGCCTTTCAAATCTAATTTTAATAGACAACTGTAGGTTGAGAGCTCATTCTGTGTAACCTGATCACTGAACAAGTTTCAGACGCTGTCCATGGTCTGCAGATGGAGCTGTTGACAAAACAGTCCTATTCACTTGAGGGGAAAAAAAGCAAGATTCAGGATTGAGCTTTATTGAATTCTTTCCCCCACCCCACTTTTTATTTAAAATATGATAGCCTTTAGAACTATTCTAACTTTATGTCCTCAATCAAAAGTAAATCATTTTTTGAAAATTAAAAGGAGCCACAATTTCTGAGGGGCATTATCAATCTTAATCTCAAAATGAACCACGAAGGAATCAAATAAATGGGAACACATAAACATAACATTGTCAACTATTTTTTTAAAAAACATGAAGAATTATGCTAATATTAGGAAAAATGGTATCATATAAATGTTAATTTATAAGAAAACATGGTGTACTAGGTTATTTATAGTGTTCAGTCTGATAGGCATTTATATACTGGTATAAATTAAGCTACATTGGGTTTACTTCAGGATCTATTCATTACCATTGTTCTAATTATTATTACAAATATTAATAATGACAAAACCTACATTTTATATAGCATTTCAGGGCTTACAAAGCATTACGTGTGTTATATCATTTGATCCTCCCAAACAACTCTGTGAATAATTTAATTCACTTCAGAATTCAGAAAAAATAGAGAGGTGGTTTCCATCTTTACATAACTGCTCACAACTTAGTGGGAGAAAATTCCATTTAGCAGAAGACTGAATTTAATAATAAACAGATATACCTGAAGCTGGACCACATACTAGTATTAAATTTCTAAAAAATAAGTTACATAAGAAAATAAGTTATGACTTTTTAGTTCTTTAAGTAAATAATTTTTTAAAATAAAATATTGGTTTGTTCTGTTTTTTTCTGACATTTCTCACTCTTCTCACCTAAATTAAATTCCTTTTCAGGTCACATCATTTCAGGGATAGCATTCTAAGAAAGCTCCAAAACAAAACTTATACCATACAATGCTTTAAAAAATATTCTAGGGAATATAGCACAAGCAAAGGACCATTAAGCCCACTGTAAGTTCTAAAACGTATATCTTGTAGGTGAAGGAAGTTCCAATAACACTTGTTTGGCTCTTTCCGTGACTTTCCATGATGTAATGATAACTGTGAATAAAGGCTGATAGTAGTTACCTGAAGCACTGCTATATTTGTACCTGAATATTCATATGGCATTTTTCCAGGTATTTCAAAGGAGAATTTAACTATACCATTGTATTTATCAGTGTGAAGGTGAATTCTACTCTTGTCCTTCATTGACCAATTCAAATTATGAATCAGAAGGAGAAGAAAACATATAGCATTAATGTGATAACAGAATGATGAACACAGTAGTAATAAATGATGCTATCATGAGAATATAGTTTTCATGAAATTTCATGAAATTTCATTTCCATTGGAAGGAAGGTAGCAGGTAGGTAAGTAGTAACATGGACAGCACTGGTAAGAGTCAGGAAGAAAAGTTCAAATTCAGTCTCCAATACTGAGTAGCTCTGAGCAAGTCATTTAACTTTCCTCAGCCTAAAATTCCTTTACTATAAAATAGGTATAATAAAAGCACCTTTCTTATTGGAGGGTCAAATGAGAATCTTTTCAAAGTACTTTGAAAACCTTAATGTGCTATCTAATTGTTAGCTGTATGGATACTCCTTGACAAGAGGTACTGGTTGATTCATTTTGGTTTTTATTTGTCTGTTTTTGTCTTCCTGTGAATCCCTAGAATTTAGCACCAAGCCTGACACATATTAATAGTTCAATAAAGCTTACTGACTGACAGACACTCATGCACTGGAAATCGCCATCCAAAACATCTATATCTATTATTTGTCAATTGCAGCTTCAAAATACTGATGCACCGAAAGATAAAACCTTCTAGGTTTAAGTTAAGCTCTCCTCTGGGATACTAACATAATCTATATAAATTATATTATACAATCCTAAAATAAGAAATACATTTTTGTTAATTTCCATGAATCTCAAAAAATACATATCTTCAAACAGCATAGCACACAGGGACAAATGATGAATAACCCCCCTCAGGAATAATTTCACAAATGGTCAGCCATGGATGCCTGTGCTTCAGTAATTTAGAACTTAGCCCGATTTCTGCTTTGCTTTCACATACATACTCATCGTTTAACACTACAAAACTGAAACCACTAATACCTTGCTCCATAGGGAGCCTCGTCTCTAAAAGTCTGAAATTGCCTCAAATTCTGCACTGCAAATTGAAGCAACTGTCTTTCAATATAGAACAAGGGACAAATCACAATTCTACTTCTGGTTTATAAATCTGAAGGAGATATTACAGCAATATATTCTGTCACATACAAAGAGTACCTATCACAGTCACTTGAATGAAAAATTATTGCTTGCTAAGTTTGCCATTGAACAAGTTCTATAATCTGGGAAGGTATTTTTAATTATAGTAACTGTTTCAACATGTGTGAAATAAAGCACAAATGTGGGGATGGCTTGTTGAAACCTGTCATAATTACTAGAAGAATAATTCAGTGCATTAATTTTCTTACAATGGATTAGTAACATCATTACTACAAATGATAGACCTTGTCTGGTGAGCTTGTGTAGGTACTCTTTCCAACAATATATACTTGAACTCAGCCAGTGTAATTCTTGGCTATGTTTTTTCATAAATCCTTCATAAAAGATCTATTTAATAGAGAAATATCTATTTTTCATGTCTTGGTGATTCCGGTGCATACTAATATATGTATAACCTATATCATATTACCTGCCTTCTTGGGGAGGGTCACAGGGAAGAGAGAGAACATGGATGGCAAAATGTCAGAATTTCTGCTGTCTTTTACTTCTTTTATTAAGAAGAGGAAATAGCAACCATTTTCAGTATCTTTGCAAAAAATATGGACAGTAATAAAATTTTGCATAATATTTGACACAGAAATACTAATTTTAGGTCTTTATCCCAAAGAGATGAAAGATAAGGGAAAAGAACCTATATGTGTGAAAATATTTATAGTAATTATTTGTGGGGACAAACTACTAGAAACTAAAGGGATGTCCTTCAACTAGGGAATGGCTAAACATGTGATAGCATATGATTTTAATGAAATACAATTGTGTCAAAAGAAATGACAAATGACTACAAAAAAATCTAGAAAGACTCATAGGAAGTGACACAAATTTTAAAAAAGGGAACCAGGAGAACATTGTACACAGTAACAACAAGAATGTATGAAGATCAACTGTGAATGGCCTAACTGTGATAAACAGGACAAGAATCCAGGATAACTCCAAAGGACTCAGGACCAAAAAGGATATCCACTACCATAGAAGGAACAGAGTCCTAATGCATATTGAAACATGCATTCCTCACTTTATTTTCTTCATGAACTTTCCTCTATTGTAAGTCTATGTATCTTGTTTCACATTATGACAAACGTGGAACTATGAATTATATGATAACATATGCACAACCTATATCATATTACCTGCCTTCTTGGGGAGGGGCACGGGGAAGAGAGAGGACATGGGTTGCAAAATGATAGAAAATAAAATAAATTCTATTGAAATTTAGTTGGGGAAAATGAAAATAAGATTTAAATAAAAAAACATGTAACACATTAAAATGATAAAAGATAGATATGGCATCAGGAAGATGAGTTTCCTCAGGAAAAGTATCTAACTTATTTCCAAAGAAGTGGAGGAAAACTATAAGTTACAAATAGCTACAGAAAGAATGAAGCAGGTGGGGCAAAACTAAAAGGTTATTCAGCTGTGGATCTCTCTAGTGACAAAAGGAAATTCTGATGCTGTAAAGATCAATATTGTATAGGAACGTAGAATGTAAGATCTATGAATCAAAGTGATCTGATATAGTCGAGCAGGAGATAAAAAGATGAAATCTCAGCATTCTGAGTGTCAGTGATCTTAAGTGGGTGGGAAGGGATGAGTTTTATTCTGGTGATCATCACATCTACTCCTTTGGGCAGGAATCCCTTAAAAATGGAGTAGCCCTCTTAGTTGATAAAAGACTAAGAAAAGCAGTTCTGGAATACAATCTCAGAAATGACAGAATGATATCTGTTTGAATCTAAAGCAAACCATTCAACATCACAGCATTACTAGTCTACGCTCCAGCCACTGATATTGAAGAGGTCAAAGTTGCTTAGTTCTAAGAAGACACCTTTTAGAGATACGTTTTTAAAAGGTATGTTCATCATGGGGATAAGTATGTTAAAGTAGGAAATCAAGAGATATTTGGAATAACAGACAAGTTGGCCTTTCACATAAAAAAATGGAGCAGGGCAAAGACTAAAGGAATTTTGTCATAATAACTCACTGGTTATAGCAAATATTCTTTTTCAACAACCCATAAGGTGACACTACACATGGACATCAACTGATGGTCAGAAATGGAATCAGACTGACTATATACTTTGCAGTTATAGGAGGAGTAACTCTAGATTGTCACTTAAAATAAGATATTAATCTCACTGTATCTCAGATCATAAGTTTCTTATTACAAAATTTAGTCTTAAATAGAAGAAAGTAAGGAAAACCATCAAATTATATAGGAATGACCTCAAAAACATCCGTTATAAATATATAATAGAGGTGATGAAAAAATTAAATGATTACATCTGGTAGAGTTCCTGAATAACTACACAGAGGCTCAAAATATTGTTGAGGAGCAACAAATATATCCCAAAGAAAAAGATCAGGAAAGCAAAATAGTTGTCTGATGAGGCTTTACAAATAGTTGAGGAAAGAAGGAAAATAAAAGGGAAAGGAAAAAGTGAAAATATGTCCAATGGAATGTAGAATTTTCGAGGAAAATCAAGGAGAGAAAAGATTTTCTTAAAGAGCAATAAATGGAAAAGACAAGAGATCTATTCAGGAAAATTAAAGGTATCAAGGGGACATTTCATGCAAAAATGGGCATGATAAAAAACAAAAACAGTAGGGACTTAGCAGAAGTAGATGAGATTAAAAGTTGGCAAGAATACACAAAAGATAATGCACTGTTGGGTGAGTTTTGAGCTGATTCAGCCATTCTGGAAAGCAATTTGGAATTTTGCCCAAAGAGCTATAAAACAGAACATACCTTTTGACCCAGCAATACCACTACTAGGTTTGTATCCCAAAGAGTTAAAAAAAAAAGAGGAAGGACCTATATATATATATACAGAAATATTTAAAGCAGATCTTTTTGTGGGGAAAAATAATTGGAAGTAAAAGGATACTCATCAACTGGGAAATGGCTGATTAAGTTATAGTACATGATTGTAATGGAATACTATTGTGCTGTAAAAAATGATGAGCAGGAAGAGCTCAGAAAAACATGGAATGACTTACATGAACTGAAGCCAATCAAAATAAGCAGAACAAGCAGAACCAAAAGAACATTGTAAACAAATGACAGGAATACTGTACCATGAACAACTGTGAATAACTTAGCTATTTTCAGCAACACAATGATCCAAAACAATCTCTTAAGAACTCATGCTAAAAAATTCCATCTGCTACCAGAGAAAGAACTGATGGAGTCTGAATCTAGACCAATGAAATTTTTTTTTCACTTTCTCAACTTCTTGTTCAAATTTCCATATATGAAATTATTAATATGGGGGAAAATGTTTTATGTGATTGCACAGGAAAATTTATGAGATTGCTTATGATCTCAGTGGTGGGAGGGAAGAAGAGTGAATTTAAGACTCAAATTTCTTCTTAAAATGTTGGAAACTGTTTTTACATTTTATAAGTGAAATTGAATTAAATTAAAAAAGAATACACAGAAGAATTATATAAGACTGATCTTAACATCATTAATAACTATGAGGGCATGGTTACTGATATAGAACTATACATGCTGGAGAGTGGATACAAGTGGGCCATGGGAAGAACTGCTAACAATAAAGGTAATTATGGTGATAGAATTCCAACTGAGCTGTTTAAATTCATAAAAGATGATGCTGTTAACAATGGTGCACTCAATGCACTAGCTAATTTGGAAAACTCAATAGTGTCCAATGGATTAGAAAAGATAAGTTTATGTCCCAATCATGAAGAAGGGCAAGCCAAAGAATGTCCAAACTATCAAATAATTGTGTTCATTTCACATGTCAGCAAGGTTATACATAAGAATGTAAATACTAATCTTTACCAATACAGGAATTGAGAATTACCAGAAATATAGGCTAGTTTTCAAAGAGGAAGAGGAGCTAGTAATCCTTGCCAACAATCATTGGATTATAGAGAAAATAAAAGTTATTTTTAAAAATCTACTTCTGCTTCTTTGACTCTGGGGATCACAACAAATTGAGGTAAATCCTTAGAAATGAAAGCATCAAATTATCTTACTTGTCTGCTAAGAAACCTGTATGCACGTCAAGAAGCGACAGGTAGAATCAAACATCAAAAAACTGACTAGTTCAAGACTGGGTAAGGAATACAAAGCTGTATGTTGTCACTCTATGTTTTTAACTTATATGCAGTTATCATACAAAATATCATACATATCATACAAAATGCAAAGATGGATGAATACAAATCCAGTAGAAGTAAGGTTGCCAAAAATAATATCAGCAATTTTTTAAATTCAAAGATACTTCATTTTTCCAATTACAGGTAGTAATAATTTTCAACACACATTTTCCAAAATTATAGAATCCAAACCATTTCCATCTGTCCCTCCCTTCCTCCCATTCAAGGTTTGATCTGGGCCATACATGTACTATCATCAGCATTCTTTGATATGTGCATGGTACCATTCTGATGGCAGCAAGTAAAGAAGAATGAAGAAGCTACTTGATGAAGTTGGAAGAAGAAAGTATAAAGATGGACTTGAAGCTTAAAATTAAAAAAACAAAACAAATAAACAAAAAGAAATACAAAAATAAGAGTCACAGTAGTTGGTTCCATCACTTGCTGGCAAATAAAGGAAGAAAGAAATGGAGAGGTGTTAAAATTTATATTTTTGCACTCAAAGATCACTGCAGAAGGCAACTTCAGCCATGAAATTAAAAGATGCCTCTCCTTGGAAAGAAAGCTATGGAAATTATGGACAAACTATTAAAAATCAGAGACGTCCCCTTGCTGACAAAGGTCCATAGAGGAAAAGCTACTTATGGCCACAAGAGTTGGTCTATAAGAAAACCTGAGCACTATAGAATCAATGCTTTTGATTTACAGTGCTAGAGAAGACTCAAAAGCCCCTTGAACAGCAGGAAGATCAAATTAGTCAATATCTAAAGAAATTAGTGTTGACTATGCATTGGAAGGACAAATACTGAAGCTGAAACTTAAATACTTTGGCCACACAATCAGAAGAAAGGATGCTTTCAAAAAGATTCTGATGCTGGGAAAAATCAAAGGAAACAAAAGAAGGGAATGGCAGAGGATGAGATGGAGAGATAGTGTCATGGAAGCAATAAACATGAGTTTAGACAGACTGAAAGATAGGGGAGAACAGAAGGACCTGTAATGCTATGGTTCACGGGGTCACAAAGAATTAGACATGTCTGAATCACTGAACAATAACCACTTCTGATACACAAATTGGAAACACTGACATTTGATTGTATGCACCATCCATCTTTCCATGGGCCTTTAAGTTACTTGTAATTTGAGCTTTTCCAAGATTATAGATAATGTCATAATCCACCGCCATATGATATCAGTAGAGGAATACTGGTATTAAAGAATGTTTTTTAATGGCCGCAAGCAGCTTGGGACCACTGAAAGCATTGTACTGTTTCCCAAATGTGATCCAGCTTGATATCTTCCCTCTGTTCAGTTCTGAGCCTGGCTCATTCTCCATCAGCACTGTCTGCCCAAGATAAATATAGTAATGGATTCATTTGATGGGTTGCCTGTCCAGCTGCATGTCAGAGTCTGGAAAAAAATATTTTTGACTGCTTTCTTCTTTTAGTGTGGATGATTAATTTCTTGAGCATTGCTTGATGGGTACAATCTAGGCACACACATATCTTAGACATCCTCAGTGAAAACATGAAAAGTTAATAGGCTGACTTTTGTAGAATATTTTTGCATTGTGATCACAAAACTAGAAGATTATACAAGATCTTTATATGTTTATGGGCTTTAGCAAAGAATTTGATTTGAAAGATCAAAATGTACATTTGAAGTTTTAGTTCAAGGTGTTTCTCACATCTGCATTAATATCATGCAAGACTCTACTATAAAAGTAAATGTAATTATAAAGATAACTTTATTCTATTGATATCAAGAATGCATGGAACATATGTTCCTCAGAGTAGAGCCAGTGTCTTAGAAGATGTTTTATCATTAAATTTAAAGCAGGAAGGTAACTTAGAAGTTATCTAACTCATCATTTTAAAGATGAAACTAAGGTCCTAACAGGTTAACTGACTTGCTCAAAGTCTCTCAGGTATCAGGTGATAGAGCTCTGACTTTACTCAAGTTCTTCTAATTCCAAAACTAGCACTCTATATTAATTACCCTCCCTTCTGCATGTAGCCAAAAATGGGTTTCATTATTAACATTGGAATTCTCCCATTGCTCTTGTTTACAGATGAAACTGTAAAAATTACTGAATCTCCAGAACACTAAAAAGCCTGTTTGGCAAAATTTGGCATCAAGAAGTAGGTCAAATGCTGGGCATCAGAAAATGAATCAAGCCATTGAAAGAAAAACTATTCCCAATTATGCAAACTTCCATCTATCATTTTCTCCTCTCAATTCAATTAAAATTCAGTAAACATTTTTAAATGCCTTCTCCTTTTTAGAGCATGGTGTTAGGTGCTGATCGAGATACAATACTGGGAGAGATGTTATTGATTCAGTTTGACTGGTGTATAAAGGGGAGTAATATAAAATAACTCTTGAATGGTAGGATGGAGTTAAGTTATGGAGAAATTTAAAGCTACTGATGGTCTGGTGGGGGTGTTGTTTAGGAGATAGGAAGTGACATAGGCAGACAAGATTCTTGGGATAATTTTTTACCTAATTGAATTGTTTTTCCCACCCCTTCTACAGGTAATGTAGAAGCTGAATCCACTAATAACAACAAATAACCATAGATTCTCCATAAAATTTTAAGATCTTTTTCAAACATAAAAATATACATGGTTCAAAATATATATATGTGTGTGTATATATATACATATATATATGTGTGTGTGTGTGCAATATATACATTCTGAATTGCAGCAAATCCATCTAATCACAAATATTAAATTAAATAACCTCTTTCTTACTGAAGTGAGTACGTAACCTGTCAAATACAGGTAATTTTTCTTTTTGTGGTGATAAAGCAGAATATCTTATACTAGTTAAAATTCACAGGTAATTAAAACTGGGTTACAGGTGAGATGTGGGTTTTATGGATATTTCCAAAATGGAGATTTTTAAGACTCAAGCAAACAAAAAGTTATCAATATTTTAAAGTGGTAAATTTCAGATAAACTTATTGTATAATATGTTTAGATTTCACTAATCACTGATGTACAATTCTGACTACACATATTTATTATAAGAAAGATAACTGAGCTATTAATATGTGCCTTTTATTTATGTAACCATAACTTAAAATGTTTTAGAAAGGGCATAGCATTATATTAAAATAATTTATGTACTCATAGAAATTGAAAGATATGATTATTAATTCTGTATTCTTCCAAAAAAGTGAAGAATTATTCCTGGATTTATTTTCTGTTAATGTATCACTTGGGCATCTGTCTTTTGTCATATTCATAGCAGAGCAAAATTCCTTTTGTGTAAATTTGTCATAATCGCATAATTTTGGCATCAGTTCTAGCTTCTTAACAGCAAACCTGGGCTGCTTTGGGTGTATGATTCAGTAAAAAATTTTCTCTGGACCACTCCTATGATTTACAAACAATTGAATATGTACAATCAGAATAGTGCACTAGTGACATGCAGACACTAATGGACTATTGGCCTTTATTTCTTCTTTGTAGGAGTGTCTTCATTGGTCATTAATGAATCAGAATTGAATGAATCAGACTTCAAAGACAGAGAATGATCATTATTCAAATGAATAGACAAAAAACCTAGTATGCAAGTCTTAAATAAGTTTGCTTGTGGTTGCTTAGAAGACTAAGGTGTTTGGTTTTCTTCAAATTATCTTTTTTCTCTCCTTTTCTTAAAGACCTTCCACTTAGAGTGACCAACAGAGATTTTGAAGGACTCTCAAGTTTTCCCATTTTTTCCATTCTTATAGAATTTTTCCATTCTCATAAAATCTTAAATGTCAAGCTATAGGTTATCACAGAGTACATTTAGTCTAATCCCTATATATTATAGATGTGAGATCTAGGGATGGTAAGTGACTCACTTAATGCCTGGTAAGATTTGAATGTAGGTCTTGACTCCAAAGCCAGGGATGTTTCTACTATACCACCATGCTGCCTATTGTAATTTGAAGCTTTGGAAAGATTTTTTTAAAATGCACCAAAAATATTAAGGACAGTGAAATAAGTGAGTCAGATATATACATATTTGAAAGTTACTTTGTAAACTCAAACAACTAGAGACAAGAATCATTTAAATCTAGAATTTCTTTTGTAGAGATTTTTACAGAGATTTATAGAGATCTCTTTTATATACTCTGCCCTTTTATCCTTACATAGACAAGGCCTGGGAAGAAGAAATGCACCATCCATTAACCCATGATCAATAATTTTTTATAAGAAAGAATTTCTATTAAGGAATTTGGTAGCCTTAATAAATATGGATCTCTCTATTTCCCTTAACACCTTTGGTCATAATATTCCCCTCATGAAACTAGCATAAGTTTTCTTCATCACTTTCACTCTCAACTTTTTTTCAAGTCCAATAAATATTAGAAATTAAAGCAAAAAAGTCAATATCATTCAGTTCAGAATCCTCTATAGAATCTTCACAAGGACTCTGATTATGTTTGTATTTTAACAATAAATTCTCCTTCATTCAACCCCAAAAGTGATTCATTCAATCCTCCAATTTCCTCTCTTCTAACAGTTATATTGTCCTTTGCCTGGTTTTATGACATTCAATAAGATAATTATTGGGCAGATAGTATCTGTTATAGTCTAGGTGTCATGTCTAAGCAGTCACAAATAGAGAATGTCTTCAGGCATATAGGCAGAGAAAAAAAATATAAGGCATAGGCGGGTAGTTCATGACTTTGTCCCCCACACCTCAAACATAGGCACACTCATTGTGTCTGTAAATATACAAGCCCAGAATAGGTAGTTTTTATAATATAATATAAATATTATGTATTCTTTATAACACAAAAAGAAAGCTAAAATATCTGGTTGATACATTTGTGCATTTTGAATCAACCTCATTAAAAAAGTATACAATTAAAATATTTAATCTTTAATCATCTTAATGAAAAAATATGACTCTACTATTTATTAAAAGGACAAACAACTTACTAGTCAAATCACTAAGCACACTGACTGACAGTTTTGTCTAGGATGTTCAAACTAGACCACAGTTTACAATGAGAAGTTTTCAACCTTGTCTAGAAAAGTTTATTAAAAAAAAACTGCTCTGAATCTTAAACCCAATTTTAGAGGTGACAGACTATCTTCTACCAATTTTCCTTTCACTACTGATTTTCAGTACACACACACACACACACACACACACACACACACACACACACGCACACCACCTTTTCTGTCTTTACAGAATATCTATTTTTTATACCACAGGAAAGAAAGGAGACAGTGACACCTATAATTGTCCAAGCCTTATCAATTTAGAGCTCTTATGGCTGTGTAAAACAGTGCATCATCTCCCTCTGTTCAATGGCTGTTTTATACAGTGTGGCTGTGTGATGAAGGGAGCTAGTTGACATGCACTTATCGTATCAGGCCCTGGCACCTGCATTGCAGACACTAATCAAAGTGCTCCTTCATAGGGGTGAAAGAATCGCCATTTGTAATGCAATAATTAGGCTGGGTAGAAGGCCTGAAAAGTAAATCAATCTCGTCTGCTCTCTAGATCTGACACCATTCTCTTGGCAGATTGTTAACATAATGAGACAGAAGCCTACAAGAGCACCCACAAAAAGACCTGTGTCTTTCTTCCCCCCTCGCTCCTTTACTTTTACAGGGCTACTTAGAGCATAATTGCAATTAATCCCTGTATGACTGCTACGAACCCAGGATATTCTAGGATTTTCCAAACGAGTTAGTCAAAAAGTGATCTGGACGATTCAGTGGGAGTTTGAATACCTTTTTTGGAAGATGGCCCCAAGGTGTTCCTATTGCATTATTCCTTGAAGATTTCTAATAAGTAATTATCAGCAAAAGAAGAAAAGGAGAAGATAATCCACAGACAGGTTAAAATATGAGGTTGATTCATATGAGGTTTAGCAAAGGGAAACAAAGGAGGAATTCTCTATAAGTCAGGATACAGTTTTTTTAAAGACAAATTCATTTGTATTGGGCAAAAGTTGGCACGAGGGCAGATTCTGCCTAGACTAGACAAAAAACAACACAAAACAGACATACCTATGCCCATACACAATACTGTGTTCTCATAAATACAATTATATATTTATTTAAAGTTGTAAGCTATTGAAATATGCATAAATCAGGATGATAATATAACACAAAGAAATCACTTTGCAGCCTAATAAACTTGTGTGTGTATATATATATATGTTTTATTACATATATTTTATATTACATATATTTTTCATATATATACCTATGTACGTCATATATGTGTATATACATATATATGTGTGTGTATATTTATATTTATATTTATATATGTATGCTAAATTTTTTTGGTTTTGGTTAAAATCTATGAATTCACTGGTGTAAGAAAATCGCAATGTGTGAACTCCCACCATCAAGACAGATTAGTAACTCATCTGAAATTTCATCTTGGAAAGCTTCCTAGTGCACTGAATGGTTGTGTGATTTCCTGATGGTCACACAGCTAGTATGAGCAAGGGAGAGGATCCATAGTTCAAAGCTAGAAATATGTTATCTCCTACTTCATATCGTAAATTTTCTTCATATAAAATCAACCTCAGTTTCTTCATCTATAAAATAAAAGGTTTAGACTCAATGATATCTAAGTTTCCTTGAAGATCTGAAAACTTATGCTCCTAAAGTATTATTTTCCTTTCCCCTGTCATAGTTCAATTAAACAAGCATTTAATTAGTGCATATAGAAGGATAAAGACAATCCCTACCTTCGAGGAGCTTACATTCTACTAGAATGGAAAACAACCACCACAGGTCTTTTTTTAAAAATAATTTCCCATTCTGGAATAAAGTATTTTGTTACAAATTTAACATCATATAAATTTTAGGATTTCATATGTATGCCAGCATTATAAATTTAATTATAAAATAGTCTGAAAAAAGGTTTGTGTATAAGTAATTTTACTCATTGATCCAAGTGTCACTTATAGACTGTACCTTCCAAAAACTTCCAGTTGTTTACTTTTGCTTTCCTTGAATAAGTAAGAGTCTACAATTAGGAGATGTTGCCCCTCTGGATAAAAATGTGCATCCTCTTTTCTCTTTTCTCATTTTATTTTTTTGGCCCAGAGTCACAGTGAACAGCAAGGCCATAACCCTTTTCAGGTTTTGTCAGTGCTCAAGTGAACCAGTCCTTACAATTAATTCAGCAGCAGGTAAGGAACCATGAAACTCAATCCTAATTACTAAGGTTGACTATTCTGACCCAGCTGTTTATGCTGAGCATAAAATCGCATTCTTTCAAGGGCAAGAATCCTGGAGTAAGTAAAGGTTCAACAACTGTAAGGTTTAAAATGCCAGATGACTGCTTCTTCATTTTAGAGGTTGAGTCTGCTTTGGAATTCCTATATTAAAATATTTAAATATATATGTGTATATACATATGTATACACAAAGTATTTTATTACTTTTCATCTTTTAACATTTTCTCTTCATATTTATACTATCATATATAAAATTTTAATAAATTGTTCTAGGAAAAAAATGTACATCACCAGGGTAAAAATACTAGGAGAATTATTCCCATCCCGACCTCAGACAGGTTATATATATTGCTTTAAAGGGTACTGAAATTCCTCAAAGATCTGCCTTTGAGATGAAATGTAGCATTCAGAATTTCAGGTCAGGAAGATTTTTTAAGTGAATATAAGAATAATTTTTAATTAAATAAAAATGATCATAATTATAACACTGACACTATATTATGTTGATAGATGAATAGAGTTTAGAGTATGCTGCGGAAAACATGTAAACAGAGAACATATGGCAACATGATATAGGAAGTTGTTTATTTCATATTTCAATGCCACCACTGTCAAAATGGAATGAGGAAGGGATTTAATGATAAAAGTCAGTGTTACAAGCAATCTGGAGCTAACACCCCTTTCTAGCCTTATTTCATATTGCGTCTTTCATGTCTTCTATATTCCAGCCAAACTGGGCAATTAACTTTTCTGAACGAAACATTTCCATTTCCAACTCCTTCCTCAGTGCTCACTGAATCTTTATCTTCCTGCAATGTTGAAATGACCCAAAGGAGTTGTCTGAGTCTCCCTGACCCCATTTGGGGTTTTCTTGGCAAAGATCCTTCTCCAGAAGAAACAGAGTCAAAAAGGGTTAAGTGACTTGCCTAGAGTCCTACAGTCAGTAAGTGTTTAAGGTCAGATTTGAACTCATAAAGTTGAGTTTTCCTGATTTTAGGATTGAGATTCTATCCACTATGAAACTATCTGTAACATATAAATGGGCAAATCCAAGCTCCTTAAGGGTAAAGACTTGGTATCCCCGATAGTCACAGTGCTCCTGGCACAAAGAAGACAATAGATAAATGCTTGTCATTTGTTGATGTTATATTCCTCTTGTAAAATCTAAGTGCTTTGAGGGCAAAGATTATTTCAATGTGCCCTTTATTCTCAGGGCTTTGTATATAGGAAGTATTTAATGAAAACGAAATAATTCTGTTATTGGAGAGAAAATAGTAAAACCAAAATTGGAATCAAAGAACTGAAGGAAAAGAATAAGTGTGGAAGGACAAATATTTTGATTAAACATCAGAATGTGGCTTTGGATAACAAGGCTAATATTACTTATAAACGCATCCTAACATAAATTACAATAGGGCATTGGCAAGAGCTCAGGCACTTCATTCCTACCAATATCAGTAACTTTTATTTCAAACTGTCCCTTCCACCTTTCCCATAAGTGATCCCACATCCCACAAAAAATATCTGTCTTCCGTCCAAGCTGACTCAACCACCTTGTAACGATACCAAAATTATCAGGATTATTGGATGTAAATTACTATTTGGTGAATCATCACATTACATATCATGATAGGAAATTTCACATTTAAAATTTAAGAAATCAGGCTTCCCTGAGTTTTATTAAACAAAAACTAAGAAGAGTTGGGTTTGTTGTTTTTCCATTTTGGATCACTAAAGCTACTAATTTCTCAAACCAAGATATTAATAAATGTACATATAAGTTTAAACACATTTTCATTCCTTTTTCAGTCACACACTCAACTCTTTGTGACCTCATTTGGGCTTTTCTTGGCAAGGATACTAAATGTTTTGGCCTTAACTGAAGCAGAGTTAAATGACTTGCCCAGGGTCAGACAGGAATAACTGGGTGAGTCCAGTGACATTCTTATCTACTATACCACACAGTCACTGCCAAATTCTAAGCCTCCCTCTCTTTGCAGGAAAATATCAATAAATTTTTATTTTTGTAAATTTAGGGAACATTCTCTACTAAAATTTTATCATCTGATATTTTAAAATGTAGTTTATGTAGGAAAAAACTTTGAAAAAAATCATAGTTCACTAAGTAAAAGCAATTAAATCACGTATTTACATATTCCAAAAGATGATTGTTTTTACTTTTAATCAAAATTGATCTCTGACATGAAAAATAACCAGTTAAAGTTACAAATGAGAGAAAATGATTATCAATTTAAAAAAGTAATTATATCTTACATTTCAGAGCACACCTAAAGCTGTTAAGGCGGGAGCTAATACCTGACAGGTGACAGATATTATAGTGCCTATGGCTAAGCTTATGGGAGCTGTAAGACTAAAATTTTCTCAAGGTTGTTTTCTCTCAGTACTATTTATTCCTTACATATATAACTTTTGTTTATTAAAATTCAGTTATACCAATTTGAGTTTAACGTAGGATTCTTTTCATTCTAATTCATTCATTTTTAAAAGATGATGTTTGAATGAAATGAAATGAAATATAAAAACTGAGTAAAAATAACAATAAAAAAAGCTCTGGTAAACCTTTGGAATTTTAGAAAACAAATATGAAGGAAAAATAAAAAGAAGCATTTTCTAATTTGTTTAAAAATACAAGTAGATAACATGATGGGAAAAGGCAAACAATTGAAAATGGCAATATTAAAAAAAAGAATAAAGGCCAAAATATTTCTTTTATGGACTATAGATAGATTTCTCATGCACTGTGAATAGGGGAAACATTCTTCTAGAGCTTTCATTGTTTATTTTATTTTATTTTTTGTCAGAGGTGATATCTCAAAGCTCTTTGGAAGTATAGTAAAAGCTATGGAAGTCATAGCAATTTTACTACATAAAATACATAGGTTTAAAATGAAAAGTAAACCAACTGTGCTGAAATGTAGTTTTAATTTTTTTTAATGAGTTCACAGACCCAAGGTTAAGAACCTTTGTTCTAGAGCTTCTTTCTTTAACATTATCTTTCATCTTCTCTATATGTCTCTTGTATGTTCCGAATCATTTACATTGTGGTTTTTACCATAGAATATATGATCCTGGAAGGTCATATCTCTTCCTGCTTTTCTTTATAGTATCAGTGCCTAGATAGTGAGTGCTTGGCAATGATTTAAGGATTTTTTGATATGTATATGTAAATTCATAAAATATAAATGAACATATAAATATTACGTACATATGCATATGCTCTTATTCTGATATTATATTGTGTGTGTGTATAATTATGTGTATATGTGTATAATTCTTTGACTTAAAACATCATTCCCACAGTGCTAAATACTACCTACCAATAAAATATTGAATTTTGAACTGTTTTTATTACTAGTTTCAATGGTATCTTTCCATGTGATGGCCTTATAACACTTGAAATTCACAATTGCCTCAAGATATATTGTTTGTTATTTCTAATTAACTTGAACTCCTTTTCAGAAATAAATTAAATTACAACATTTTTACAGAGAAGAACTGCTAAGGAAGTTTCTAAAACTCTATAAGAACGTCCTGGCAAAGATGAGAAGGTAATAAGTGCTGCTTGCCTTTAACTCAAAGAAATTATTTGTTTCAGAAAAGTGATCACAAAAAATTACATTTATAAAGATAGTATAATCAGTGATCCTTTTGGCAAAAATTATCCTATGAAAAGAAACGAATAAACTGTTGAATGAGAATGGGAAAAATGAGTTTAAGGCTTAAACTTTAAGTATTTACAATGTGCCAGGAACTGTGGTAAGAGTTAGGGAAACAAAAAAAAAATAAGCAAAACATTCTTTGCCATATATATATACACATATACACACATGTATGCATATCTATATTTTCTATTAGAGAAATAGCACATAGAGGAGAACTTCAATTGTAAGGGAGCGAGAAGAGGGTTGCCATGTTGAATTGGTTTGGAAATGACCAAGAAGTGTTTTGGTAGGTAAGATAAATGGATTTGTCATAGACTAAGGCAGTGATGGGCAAACTTTTTAAAGAGGGACAAAAGGAAAGGAAATGCTCATCTGTCAGTCTGTTTCTAAGGCAACTCTTTCGAAGTTTCATTGCATTGTATCCTGTTCGTTGTATTCATCAGATTAGGAATAATGTCCTCTAGGCAGATAGAACATTTCATGGGGCTGCATCTGGCCCCCAGGCCATGTTCAAGTGGTATGGCATGAAAATGGCAAGCACATGAAAATAAAACAATTATTTATTAGTAATGTCAAAATGAGTTTCTTAACTATACTTTCTTATCAGAGGTACATAATTTTAAAACTCACAAAATATTCTTTCATAATTTGCCACACAGTGATAAGAAAATGTAATATGCCATCTGTTACTATAATAAAGCAATATAACCATATTTAACAAGGGAAATCTACTTCTCTATACTGGCATACAATACTTGTACACAAAAAGCATTCAATAAATGTCTTTTGAATTGAACTTCACAAGTATATCTCACTCTTGATTTACCAAAAGCAATATGGAAATCTGGGCTATTATTCAATGACATTTTTATCTGTACAAAACCTTTGTAGCTGCCTTTTTATTTTGAGAACAGGAAAGAAATAAACAAGCATTTTTAATTAGAAGAGGTATTTTGTATAACAACAAATATGAAACCTTATTCACCCCTTCCCTCAAACTGAAATATTGCTTAGAATTTCTTTTAGTAGATTCCTGAGATGAGAAGTGTAGTAGACACAGGATTGTGGAGGAAATAGATATATTTCAAGAAAAATGAAAGGTGAATATTAATTCATAATTAATAATAATAAATTCATAAATTATCTACATACATTTTTCTAGTGAAATATAATAACAGGCATCTATTTGTGACTTGATTTCATTTTTCATAACTATAGGCAACCAGGTGAATACTGGGATTACTAAATTATTTTCTGCACTTTGATTCTAAATTAGATTAATAATAACTTATTTACAAAACACATTTAGGTTTACAAAGACCTTTCCTAAAAACAAATGTGTAAAATAGATAGAACAAGTGCTATTATTCCCTTTTAAAATTGGGCAACATAAATTTATGATAATATAAGAGACTATAAGGGACACTATAAGCATTCATCTCAGATTTATTTTCTGAGGCAAGGTTTAAGTACATTTCATAAGACTAATTCCAATGCTTTATCCTCTATATCAATAAATAAGGAAATTTAAAAGACCTGAAACTAATCAATTCTATAATTTGGCAACACTTGCATGTGGGGAGAAGTTGCATATATATTTTACAATGAACTTTTATTTCAATATAAATTACAGCTTCCCCAGTTATTTCTGTCATATTATTGTGGGAAATTCTCAATTTAGATGAGCAGCAATGACAAAAGATAAAGGTGGAGAAAGGGAGATGGAGGAAACATTTATTAAATCCTACTATGTGTCACACTATGCCAAGTATTTCACAGTTATTATCTCATTTATTTTCATTTGATAAACAAAATGGAAAGGGATTGTGAACTGTGACATTAGGAGAAATGCGCTAACATGACCATTCATCAAAATATAAATTTTGGAGGGGGGAGCTATGGTTTGAGAAATTATTTTTTTTCACCAGCAGATGTGGACTATACTCTGGCTGAAACAGGAAAACTTGGCTGTCAACCAAAATCCTGTAGCTTTGGCCTAAGAATTTACATGATGACCTAGATTTAAGCTTGTAATCTTAACTCTTGCATGATTTTGCCAAGTTACATAAAATATCTGACAAAGTTCATTCTAAAAATACATTTAATCTAGAATTGTTTCACAGAATTGTCTTCTCTAAATAATAAACAATAATGAAGATACAGTTGTTAAAGATGGAATAAATGATGGTTGAAAATAACCAGCATGGGGAGAAAACTGGCTATTGAACTGCATTAATCCTCAAGTGTTAACAATTTAAAGTGAATTCTTTTTGGCTTAAGCTGCTCCTAATTCATCATGTACTTACAGAGAGAATTGATCATCGCTTCTCCCTAACAGTATGGAAGTAAAGGAGAAGATTATAAAGACTCCCTTACTAAACCCGGATAATGTACCAGCATTAATTAAGGCAATTAGGTCATTCATGGAAATAACCAATAGAGATTATCAAGATTACAAGGATGATAAATGAGCAGCAATGGAAGAGAAACATACTTATTTCAATGGTTGGGTCATTCACTTATCTTGTATAGATATGGAGATATATGACAGAAATTCATCTCATCATCATCAATTAATATTTATTGAGTGTCTACTGAGCATACTGCTCTGAAATAGAACTACTATTAGATTGGTCATTTGTCTTCTCATAGTGTAATAAGATGAGTCTTCCCAAGATTTTATATGCTATGCTAGTTACACTGTTTCTGAGGCCCTATTATTTAATTGAGTCAGAAAAGTTATTCTACCTCGCTTTTCCCTTATTTTGTTGGTACTCACCTCATTAATATTCACTGGAGGATAGAAATTATGGATAGAAAAGTACTGACTCTTCATGTGATTCTTCTTCTAATCCTTAAATAGTACATAACTATTTTATGGATCATTTTTCTTTTTTTTAATTGTGATCTAATTTTAAGGATCATGAGCTACATAGAGTCCTATGATTTTTAACATTCTACTTTAGAAATTATTTCCATTCTCTCAAAGATATCATGATCAGTTAAGGTATCTAAAATCATGAAAATGACAGATTAATATGTAGTGATCTTGTTAACTGACATTAAATGTAGTCTGTGTTTAGCATTTTAGAATGTAAGGAAGAACTGAATGTAGAAAAAAGAAGAAAATTATTTTAGGTGATACATATACAACGACCCACAAAGGGGAAAATTAATGAATACATTTTTATAATATAAATACACACTGTAAGAAATGGATGTTGCTTTTAGAAATATACTGTCAAATTTAGAATTGAGCTTAAGGCACTGTAGCCAGGAAATAAAATGTCTAAAGAATATTTCTTGACTTCTGAAAATAACACCCAAGAGCAAAATCCATGACATACAGCTGCAGTTTGATACAGATCATACATTTTGCCCTCAACCAAATCTGCAGAGGTCAGGTTTAGGGACATGATTATACCATCCATATAATGTCATGGTAGTTATGGTACTCTCTGTTATATCTTTTGGAAACACTCTGTGATTTCTCAATTTGAGAACGAGATATGGATTGATAGTGAAAATTTTACCCATAAGTGAGTCTTCTAGGCTTTTTTACTCATAACATCTGCAGGTAGAACACAACACTTAACAACTGATATACTATATAAACTCTGGGAAAGAAGCTCTTCTGATTTAAAGGGAGAAAAATGGAACATTTTCTAAAATGTTATTGCTTTAAGGAATTGTGGAACTGCAGAGGCCCTCAAGAATCTACATACTACCAATGATTATTTTATTCCAAAAATATCCTATATTTATCTTTCAAATATTATGCAAATGAAGAGTGAGGCATAATTTTATTAATAGTAGGCTGAAATACTTAACTTTATTTTTATTGCATTGGGTTTCATTCTAGGTCTATGGAATCAAATTGAACCAATTCAAAGCCTTTTAGAATTGTTTGCTTTCCTAAAGCCAATTCCTTTACTGATGATACTTTTAATTCACATAGAATGGGCTGTTTATATAGTTTTATTTTGGAGGACATAAAGATTATCAACTTGAAATAATCCCGCTACTGTTCTGCCCATGGGGCCTGAAACCTTCATCATTAAGTGCATTTCTTCTAGTTATGATAAAAATTCTTGAAAGCCATGGTCCAAATACAAATGTCTTACCTAAGGAGAATAATAAAAATTATTCATATAGACCAATTTTTAAGTCATCAAGTGAAAAGATCAAGGAGTAGGATCCAAATTAGCTAAGTTTTGACCAGGTAAAGAAAGAGGTATAGAGTAGGTCATAGATTTACAGCTCAAAGGAACCTTGTTTGAATTCTGACTTAAGACAGCTCTCTAAGTGATCTTGGACAAGTTACAACATCTTTGGACCACAGTTTACTTATCGGTAAAATGAAGAAGTTGGAATCAACATTCTTTAAGGCTACTTAAAGTTCTAAATTGATCTTTGATTAATCATCTCATTAGTACAGATGAAAAAAAGAATGATATAGGTTGTGATATAGATTTTATGGTATACGATTATAATAGAATACTATTGTGCCACAAGTAATAATGAACACAACAACCATAAAAATCTAGGAAGACATATATGAACTGTTGCAAAATGAAGTGAGAAGAATGATAACTTTGTACACAGTAACAGCAATAATATCTGATGATCAAATATGAATGGCTTAACTATTATCAGTAATGCAAGAATCCATTACAACTTAAAGGGACTCATGGAGAAAAAGGCTATTTATTTCATAGAAGAAACTGAAAGTCTATATACAGAATTTTTCCTCTAATTTAAGCAATTTGAGTTGTCTTTCACAACATAAGGAACATGGAAATTCATATCATATAACACATTTACAACCTATATTAAATTACCTGCTGTTTTGGGGAGCTGGGAGATGGGGAAGGATGAAGGAGAGAACATGGATTACAAAATGTCAGGAAATGATTATAAAAAATTGTATCAATGTGTAAAACTAATAACATGAATAATAATAATAATAATAATAAATCACTTGGTTGAAAATAAACAAGTACTAAGTGGTAGATAACAGTATTCCAATCCAAATCCTCTTACTCTAAATCCATGTTCTTCCCATTATACCAAGTAAATTAGTCAATGAACAATTTATTAAGAGTCCACTATCTGTCATTATATTAAACACTGGTGCTACAAAAGAAGGTAAAAGACTGGCCTTGTTTTCAAGAACCTCACAATGTAATGGGGAAACAATAGGCAAGCATCTAATCTGTATACAGGAAAAACTGGGAACAATCATCAGAGGGTACTATGTCTATATAGCAAAAAGATAAAAAATAGAGGAAAAGATCCAACCCATACAAAAATGTTCATAACATCTCTTTTTGTGGTAGCAAAGAGCTGAAAACTAAAGGGATGACCATCAATTGGGGAATCACTGAACAGATTCTAGGATATGATTATAATGGAACACTATCGTACCATAAGAAATGACAAACAAATCACAAAAACCCTGGAAACTCTTATATGAAGTGATGCAAAGTGAAATGAGTAAACTAGGAGAACACTTGTATTCAGAAACAACAATAATGTATGATGATCAACTGTGAATGACTTAATTTTTACCAACAAGCCAAGGATATAGAACAACTCCAAGGAGCTAATGATAAAAAATAAGGTATCCACAACCCATTGAAGGAATAGATAGAGTCTGAACATAAATGGAAACATATCATTTTTCACTTTATTTTCTCTATGAATTTTTCTCCTATATAGGCACTATGTGACTTGTTTCACAATATGATGAATATAAAATATGTATTACATGATAATATATGAACAACTTATATTATCTACCATCTTGGGGTAGGAAGGCTTGGGTGGGGGAGAGAACATGGATTGCAAAAATATCAGAAAACAAATATTTAAAATTGTATCGACATGAAATCTAGAAAAAATATAAAATTAACATTTGTGTATATATATAAATGAGTATGTATATAATCATAGGAAAGAAAGTATCATCATTTTCCAATGGTGCAATTTCCTGATCTTCATGATCTCCAGAAACTCGGTATTCTACAATATTAAATCAGTTCTGTATCTCAGTCTTCTCAAGCCACTTCCCTCAGTGGTTAGAGAAATTCATCATTCCCTTCCCCTTACAAGCTAACTTCCTCCATCTCACTTTTCCTACTTTTCAGTTTCTTTTTACTTATTATCTTATCTAATTAGATATTGAAATCCTTGAGCATAGAAAGCATCTTATGACTTTCTTTTTGTGCCCTATGCTTAGCATAGTGTGTATACATACTACGCATTTACATAATATAATCTTACTTTAGAATTAATGTGGACTTAGATAGAGTTCTTAAAGATGATGGATTTGTCATCCAAAGGGATTTGCTACAGCCTAGGAACAATATATGGGCACATGAAAGTAGAGGAAGGAAGGATGGGTTAAAATGGAGGCACTTAATAGGTAAAGAGATGAAGATAAATTATCTGTTTTTAGAAATTGATCCAAGGGCTGCTCTTGCAGAAAAGTAAAGTATAGTTCAAAGAAGGTAAACATTAGTAGTCAAATTGCACCATGAAAAAGATAACACTTTTCTATTTAAAAAATAGCCCATCTGTGTTGCTGAATGGAATTAATGAATGTCCTATATTTTTAGCCATTTGATGTGTAAAGGTTACATATGTTATAGTAGGTCAGAATAAAGTGAAGCCAATTGATGTAGTTAGCACATATTTGTCTTTTCTTATACATACTGGCTAATAGCTAAACATTAAGCCAATCGAGCAATCTTTGAGATAGTTAGCCTACCACAGTAAAAGAATAAAGTTATTTTTTCTACTAGGGAAAATAATGTATAGCTTTTTTCTGTAGTAATTTTGTTGGAATACTTTATGTCTTTTATTATTTATTAGTGTGTAGCAATGGCCCTGGTTTGATTTCATTTTCAGCTACAGAAGAAAACAGAATGCATTGTGTTATCCTGACACTCTGAACAATAATGTCTGACCTGCTTTCAACTTTAAAAAAGGGGGAAAACACACAAGATGACAAGAATGCTCCTTGCTATGTACAGAATTTTGCTTTGACTGTAAAACAGATGTATGTTTTCTCACTGAAACAACTGCCTTTCACCCATCTTGTAAAAGGTAATAGTATAAGGTTTTTCTTTGCATCTTACACTTCTAAAAAACTAATAAACATTAACCTATCTGATTCCATAATTCAATTAAATATAGCTTTTAATTTTATTTTCCTAAAAATCAAAGTCATTTTGAAAGTATTGCATGTTCCAATGTAGTTCAGGAAAAAATGGCTTTTTCAATAAATTTGGGTTCTGAAGACATGGATTCAACTCCTAACTCTACCTCTTATCCACTGTGTGCTTGAGCCTCTTGAAGTCATACTTTCTTCTAAAATGAGGAAGTTGAACTAGGTGGTCCCTAAAGTCTCTTTTAACTGAAAATCAGTCATGATTTGTTTACTGTGCTAAGTGATACACATACCAAGAAAAATAAAAAAACATTGTGCTCTAAAGGAATTCACAGACTAATGAAGGAGGAGTTATAGTATCCGGTTATGTCTACATAAGAAATATCTTATAAATATAAAGTAATCTCAGAAATTTGAGAAAGGGGGTGAGGAAAGAGAAAGGTAAAGTTTCTTACAAAAGGCAGGATCTGAGCTATCTTGAGGGAAACTAAGGATGTCATAATGGAAGCAGAAACAGAAGAAGCCAACCATTCCAGACATGAGGAAAAGAGATTCTAGATTCATTGCTATGTGCTGGTACAAAGTTTATTATCTCAAGATCATAGACTATGTGGAAGGGATTTAAAGTGTCAGAACACTAGAAAAGAAAGAAGACACCAGAAGGTGAAGGAAAAAGCCATGGTTTTTATATTTTATCTTGGAGATGATAGGAAGTCACTGGTTTAACAGAGTGGGGGGGGGGCTTGGTGGGGAACCTCAGTGTTAGGAAGATTGCTGTCACTTTAGAAAACGAATTATTGAGTTAATTTATACAATAGTCATCTCTCATTTAACCATAATAGGACTAATAATGGGATGTATAAATCAACTCATGGATGATCCAAGTGCTTTCCTTTAGTCAAATTATAATCCTCAAACCAGTGACAGGACAGAAAGCATGATGTCCAAATAGGGTCAGATTTCTGAATGGATGACTGAATAGGCTTTGAAGCATGGTTTGAGGCTAACTACTATTGTATTAGGGAAACTAGATGTCAGGAGTCTATGGCAATATAGTCTCCCTAATTCCTTTGTGTCTAGAGGAAATCACTCTGCAAACATCTAAGATGTAAGCTATTATTAAAGATGTCAATGAGAAGTATTATAACCAAGACATGGGTAGAAGGAAGAACTGAAAGAAAAATGCAACAACTACGCCAAGAGTGGAATATGACTTTCAAAACACTGACAATTGAATATTAATAAATGTTAAAAAAAACACTGACAATTCTTGATGTTAAAAACTAATCATAAGTATTATGGTTGTCCACATTGGAATGAGAATAATGATGACATATTTCATGTTGGTTCACATCTCTGCTATGATAGTCACTCAATTCTTCCTTGAAGAGTTTCTCACATACTTGTACATCAAAACATGCCAATAATTGCTCTGGTGGTATAAGTTGCATGCTGTCAACAAAACAAGTCACATCCTTATGAAGAACTTAGCTACTGAATGGAATAAGGGAGAAAAGGAGAAAACAGTGCTTTTCCTTTCTAATATTAAAATGAGGATAGTACTTTGTATCCATTCTCCTATAGAAAAAAACTAAGAATTAGTTTCAAAGAATGAAAGAATAATCATTTATTAAGTGCTTATTCTGTGTCAAGTACTGTGTATGCTAAGCTTTGAGGATATAAAATAGAAAAAAATATCATTTTTGTTTACTTAATGAAGTTGAATTGGCATGAGCATAACCTGCTTTGGGTGGGGGGTTATTTAATATGCTAGAGACCTTATTTGGCTCTACGATTTTAAGGATGGTTCGTGAGCATAAAAATGACTTGTCTTCCTTCACATGACCAATGTAAAATATGTATTGTATGATAACTACATCACATTACCTGCCATCTTGGGGATGAGAGTGGTGTGGGAGGGAGAGAACATGTCAACTTGACAGAAAATGATTATCAAAAATTATAATGACATGTAATATGAAGAAAATGGGTCTCTGTAATGAGCCTCTCCCAAGGCAGAAATATATTTTCTTTGAAACTACATTTCCCAAAGGCTCAGGAAGTTATGATAAGAACATTTCTATGGCTATATTTGTCAGTCTCCAAACGCCTATTATAATTTCTTGCCACTACTGGGGACACCTTTTCCCACTGACTTTTCCCTTCAGATATTCTCCATCCCAAATATAGAGCAATGTTCATTGCGTTTGGATGGGGTATGAGTCACCAACACTGTTGCTTACAGAGAAATGAAAGACTATCAGACCTTACCCTCTACTCCATCTCTATGCTCTATCTACTACTTTCACTGTTGTCTGACCTACTGACATTTTATAAGGACCCCTGGGCATAGTCATCTAAAGAAGTACTGAATTGTTAGGTCTTCTGGCAATGTCCATCTTCCCTGTAGCTCCACAGTCTGTGTTTTGAGGGTGTGCTCCTTGAGGACAGGCAGACAATCCAAGGATGGGGACCCAAAGGTTGGGCTTTCTTTTCATCTATGAGCCAAACCTGCCAGGTAGTAGAAGGGAGGATCACTCTTTCACTAGGCAAATGAAAGGACTGTTTTTTGCTTATTCTAACTGTATAGGTAGTCCAACTAGGTGATTCAAAACAGAGATTTACTTTGATATTCTACTGACCAACCCTGATCAAATTCATTAGAAAATTTCCACTGCTCATGTTCTGGTTCTGCTTGTGTTGGAGAGAACTCAGGCTTATGCTCATGAACCATACTTAAAATCACATAGCCATATAAAGGCTTCAGTCTTTTGAAAACAAAATCCCCAAAAAAGTAGAGGACATGTTCATGTCATTTCAATTTCACTAAGCAAAAACAAACAAACAAACATGGCAAATTAATTAAAAGACAGATTTTTCTTAAATTGCGACAATAGGTAGTTATTACAAAAGAATTAAGAAAAAGATATACTGAAACAAAGTTTAATCAATTAACTATATAATGGCTCTTTATGGATATTATATACCAGGGGTCGGCAACCCTTTTGGCCGTAAGAGCCATAAATGCCACATTTTTTAAAATGTAATTTCGTGAGAGCCGTACAGTGCTCACAGTGCCCGCTCCTGTAACAGCACCTGAAAAAAATCAACCCCATGGCTCCTGCAGAAAGAATCATACGTTGCCGACCCCTGTTATATGCCCTGGGAAATGACCTTTAAAGTCACTTTTTGTTATTAAATGCTATTTTCCTATAGATTTATCACAATAAAATTAGATTTACTCCTTTTGAAAGTAATTGACCCTGAGATACAGAAAAAATAAAATCATAGTATAATTAATACTTAAATGACATTTATATGCCATGAGGATATAAATCTAAACTAAAACTTTGTGTTTTTTAAAAACATTGCAAGTACAAATGTGATAGCTATGATTAGACAGAAGGTCATCAGAAGAAAATTAAGGGGATTTTATATCTAAGCTCAATATCAGTCAACACTGTGATATGGGAACCTAAAACCTAATGTGATATTAGGTTACATTAAGAAAGATACAGTTTCCATGTGTTTGTCCTGCTATATTCTGCCTGTCCTGGTCACACAACATCTAGAATTCTTGTGTTCTGTTTTCAGAGCCAGTTTTTAGAAACATATTGATAAGGTGAAGTGAATCCAGAGCCACCAGTGTAGTGAAGGGACCTCTAATGGAATTTATCATACATGAGAAAATGTTGAAGGAAATGGGGATGATTAGTCCAGAGAAGACAAGACTCAGCAGATGGGTAAAGGGGGTGTCACAACAATTATCTGCATGTAAGTAATTGGTGTTTTGCAAGGGAAAGGTATGAAACTTGTTCTGTTTGGTCTTGTAGAGTATAAATAGAAACAATGCATGGAAAATGCAATAAAAGGCAAATTTGGATCATAAAACTTCCTAACAATGGATCTATCTAAAGTTGAAAAGGGTTCCTCTATAAAGGAGATTGCTTTCCCTGATGGGAGGATTTCAACCAAAGTCTGTATCAGTGCTTGTCAATTATGTTGTAGAAGGAATTCTTTCTTGGATGTGGATGGGCAGAGGAGTGCTTATAGGCCAGACTGAAATTACTTCTAACTAAAATTCTGTATTTATGTAATATAAGAATAGTAACTCCTCTAAAAGATGGCCACAGGCTACTGAATTTTTTATGTGAATCATTACCATAACAAGACACGAAATAGTCTATAAAGGTTTAAAATAAAGCTATAATTAGTTATCAATTCAGGGAGAATCCAATTTTAGTTATTCAAAAAAGGTCCGTCAGTACAAAAATTCAATATGTTGCTTCTGAGAAGCAATATAAAGAATGGAGAGTTGGTCTCTAATTCAGGCAGCCCTAGTTTCCAATGCAGTCCTGACACATTGCAGCTGGGTGACCTGAGATGGTCAAGTAAACTATTAGTACCCAAAGCAAGATTCTCCTTTGCAAAACTTGTGATTATTTTTATTTGGAGAGGGAATTTCCTTATTAAGATTTCCCTCTAATAATGAAATAACAGGTTCCCTTCTCCCCACATTTTTTTAAGTCTTCGTTGCATTCCCATTCCTAAGAAACATGAAATAGCCTGTGAAAAATTGAAATTAAAAAATGACATACAATTCAAAGATGCATGGCGGATATAAATGGGCTGTAAAATGTTGTCAATAAGATTTGTAAGCAAAAAGACCTAGAGATGGGAGGTCCTAGATTCAAATTTGGCTTCAGACACTTTCTAGCTGGATGACCCTAGACAAGTCACTTAATGGCTAGCCCTTACCACTCTTCTGCATTGAAACCAATACACAATATTGATTCTAAGGTAGAAGGTAAGGGCTTTAAAAAAGAAAGTATCAAAGACATGAATGAGTAAGAATGTATACTTGTGATGGGAAAGGAAATGAATAGGTAGCAGGTATGACAAAAATTAAAACATGGCAACTGACACAATGGAACTCCTAAGACACAAAAATATGAAATAGAAAATCTCTTTTGGGTATGTGCACTGAAGACAATAGTAGCAAAGAAGAAAAAGTCATAGGTGGCATGTGACTATTTCAGTGGAAGGACTACTCACACAAGCAAAATCTAAGATCCCTCCATGTATTATAAGCTAAGCATATTGTTGACACATTTATAATAACTGAACAGAACAGAACCTATTAGATTAAAAAAATACTCCACTTTTTATCAAGAATCCCATTCCTGTACATGTGATAATATTGCATCATAACATGAATTCCCCCAGTGCTCAGCCTCTATTTCCTAGTAGTTTTTGTGAAGTCAGTGAGTTAAAGAAATCAGCAGCTTTATTTGGGCTTATAAGAAGAGGAAGTAGAGAAACAAACTGGAATCCTAAATTCAAATGAGAGCAATAATCACAACATATTTACTTTAAAATGTTTAAATTATTAAATTAATAAAAATAATAGTAGAATACATTTGTTCAGATTTGAAAATTCTATGGTGTTAGATTTCTGTATATTGCCTTGTACAGAGAAGGGACATAGCTGTACTGGGGAAGAGTGGTACCAGACACATCCATCTGGCATGTGACAATCAAAGTCTCTGTGGATATGCAATTCACAAGTTGAGAAGGGAATCCTGAAATCATTGACATTCTTTACAAATAACTACTTCCAAGTGAATAGGAAGAACTGAATGTGCATCTATTTTTTTCAGCCTGAAAGATAATATCATCACCCAGAAGCATTACTTTCAAATGCCAAAGACACTGCTAAATAGGTTTACTCCAAATATTTATAAAGCTCTAGTGGAAAGAGGAAGTCTAGCGGTTTTATGGTTACTAAAAAGGGAACAGAACACTTAATGTTAATGTATGGTCCAAATGAAAGTCTTGAAAACAAAATATTCTTACATGACTATCAGTAACAGACACTTCCCCCAAAATAAATAAAAGGCCTGTCTGTTCCTTCTGATTTTCTAAAAGGAAATGGGTCTTCATGATAATCAAAAGGCTTTCATGATAATCTATTACCATTTAATTGAAGTGATTTTTCACCATAGGTTTTAGGGAGTATGTGACCATTTTCAAGAGAAATCCTCTCAATAACAATACTCATGGATTTTTTGGAAGCCTTGGACTGGCTACTACTGCGGCCAGTTATATTATATATTGTTGACATACAATTCAAATTCACAAAATAGCAACTTTGCTATCACTTTTTTGTCTCTTTCCCTGTTCCCAATTTTATTACATTTCATGATTCCTTTCCAGCTCATGAAATCTTTCTTTTGGGTGCTCTCTCTCTCTCTCTCTCTCTCTCTCTCTCTCTCTCTCTCTCTCTCTCTCTTTCTCATTCTCTCCCTCTTTTTTCACTGCAGTCTCTGTCATAGATTACAGAGCAGGAGTTATGCTAAAATTCTTACTCAAGAATCTAGATTTTAATAGTTAGCTAGCTATAAATAGGGAAAATAAAATCTCATCTATTCAGAATTAAAGAACTCAGTTTTAAGAAAACTTATTTAATTCCATTATTTTCTTTGCTTCTAAGAAAAAGTAACAGTACCTCATTATATATTATATATGCATATATAATATATTTTATTTACTCTTTTAGTCACATTTGTTTTGTTTGCTTTTTTCCATGTTTGAAAGCATTTACTAATAGGTGACTTTAAAAATTTAACAATTTCTTGAAGTCACAAATGTATAGAAATCTGGTAAAAAGTTGATAACTATTCAAAGACTATTCAACTTTAAATTATTTAGACATTTTATCAGTTTATGATGAAACCCAAGGGTGAATATGAAGTTTTATAAACTCAAAGTAGATAATTATATAACTCAGAACAATTCTGAAGTTTCATTCCTTTTCTAACCAAATGATTGAATATTTACTGAAGGTAAAGAAAGGGAAAATGGTTACTATCTAAACCTAATATGAACCTATCTAAAACTATTATTATTGTTCATTGCATAGATGCACATTAAATTTCACAATTAAATAAGGGAAGAGGAATGAAGAAGCAATGAACCAATTCTATTTTGTCTTCTTTCCTGCCAACATTTCTTCAGTATAGTACATATTTAACCTCTGTGTCTCTCATTTTCTTGACATAGCTATAGTCTTAGAGAGTTAGCTACAGAATAGATAGGTTAAGGGAGTTTCTTATAGCCAGGTTATTCTATAGCCCCTAATACTGACTTACATAATCATTTAATCGTTAGCACTAAATCTTCAATAAATGTGATCTGGGACAATGCCTTATGAATATTAGGTGCTCACCACCCATCTATACTTCTTCCTGTAAGTCTTTTCCATTTCTTCTTGTAAATCTGCCACACTGGGAATACCAAACCTATGTGGAATTTTCTTCAGTTTGCTTTTTTTTTTTTTAATACTGAAAGGATGCCAATGCAGCATTTGGGCAGTCTCTCTATTGTCACTGATCTAGCTACATGTCAACCTTTCTCCTTTTCTATATTTTTGCAGAAAGAGAAGTCTCAAGAGACAAATATGAATATGGAGGAAGTGTAGGAGCTTATGTTTATCCAGTCTGATTAGTAGCATTTGTCTCTGCCCCTTATTATTATTTTCTCAAAGTAAAATGCATTCTCTAAAATCAAAGAGATGAATTAGAATTTGGGAAAGGCAAGTAGTGGAAGGTCTGAGGAGCAGTTCTGTTGGGAATAATGTCATGTGCAAACTATTTAAGAGGAAACTCGCTGAAAAGAGCTGAAAACATGAAAGAGTAAAAGCATTTTTTTATTAGTGAATCAACAAAATCCAGATGTTGTTACTCAATGCATTTTATTTTCTTAGAATAATCATAATTATTTACAGGAAATAAAATTTGGAATGTGGAGTTGAAATATCAGCTGTTCACTAAGACTGGTTGTTAACTTGGTCATTTGAAGAAAATATTGCAAAACATAGGAAGACTCTTTGAATTGAATTTATTTCTGACATGTGTAATAGATTCTGTGGTGAACTGAGGCCTCTGGGACTTAAAATCTCAATGTGATCCTTTACACATTCAGCACTGACACAAGAGTGCTATTCTTCCTTGCATGGAAAAGAAAATCATGTACCATTTTTTAAAGAGTTACTTTGAGGATACACTAATTCGAAATACATTTCCCTGAGATATTTCCCTCAGGAACATATTCCTATTGTAAATACAAAGGTACTCTAGAAATTTCTGTAAACAGAAGAAAAATCATCTCTCCAGCAATGATGCCAATTGTAAATGTGTTGAAAATCCTTTCTGAGCTTTGGGAGGAAGCACCACCAGTTTGACATTTTTCATTTGTCTAACCATGAAGAACAGAAAATGTCACCTGGAGTGTGTCAGGCTGATTGCTTAAACAAATGGAAACCACACACCACTGGCATGATCAGAGGAACAGCAGGTCCAGTTTTTATTATACTGTAACAAGAAAAGGTATGTAAAAATGTAAGTGATCCAGCCAATGCCATAGGAAGAAATTAAATGTCTTTAACTGTGTAGCACTATGTAAATTCCATCTAATTCTACCACCTTATGCTATGGGGAAAAGTATTTACAGAAGAAGAAAAACAATTCTTTTTAAAAATAAGCTTTTTTCAGATTGGATTGTAAAGGAAGAAAAAATGCCTTCATCATTTAGTCTGACTTACCCATCTCTGAAATTGACCTGCTTGCCTATCTTAAAGGACCTTCATAAAATGACCGGTTCAACTTCAAAAAAGAAGTTAAAAAGGCTAAAATAACATAACTAATCAATGGCATGTACAATATTTTCCATAAGACTCAGCTTGAATCATACACCCAATTATATAAATCTAACATGGAAAAATGTCCAGAGAATTTATTTAACACAGAGCTTTCTGACCTCTGAAGCAAATTTCCCTGCTTACTCACCACTTTTCATGATACTATTTTTCAGGTTAGAGTGTAATTTCCTGGACTCCTTTACTGAAATAGCACTGCTACATCTCTAGCCTCAGCACTGGTGAACACAGACTAGTATACCTGTCAGATGTATGGGAAAGGAAAGGTTATAAGACCAAGCAAGATTTAGAAAATATTTCAAAATATAAAATAAATAATTTTATTACATTAAATTAAAAAGGGTTTGTACAAAGAAAACCAATGCAACCAAAATTAGAAGGGAAGTAACAAATTAGAAAAAAATCTTTATAATAAAAACCTCCATCAAAGGTCTAATTACTCAAATTTGTAAGGAGTTAAATCAATCGTACAAAACAGCAAGCCATTCCCCAATTGATAAATGGGAAAGCGACATGAATAAGCAATTTTCAGATAAAGAAATCAAAACTATCAATAAGCACATGAGAAAGTGTTCTAAATCTCTAATAATTAGAGAAATGCAAAACAACTCTGAGGTATCACCTCACACCCCAGCAGATTGGCTAAAATGACAGCAGGGGATAGTAATGAATGTTGGAGGGGATGTGGCAAAACTGGGACATTGGTGCATTGCTGGTGGAGTTGTGAATTGATCCAACCATTCTGGATGGCAATTTGAAACTATGTCCAAAGAGTGCTAAAAGGCTGCCTGCTCTTTTATCCAGCCATACCACTGCTGGGTTTATACCCCAAAGAGATAATAAGGAAAAAGGCTTGTACAAAAATATTTATATCTGCGCTTATTGTGGTGGCACAAAATTGGAAAATGAGGGATGCCCTTCAAATGGGGAATGGCTGATTAAATTGCGGTAACTGTTGGTGATGTAATACTATTGTGCTAAAAGAAATAAGAAACTGGAGGAATTCCATGTGAACTGGAATGACCTCCAGGAATTGATGCAGAGTGAAAGGTGTAGATCCAGGAGCACATTGTACATAGAGACTGATACACTGTGGTACAAACAATGCAATGGACTTCTGTACTAGTAGCAATGCAATGATCCAGGAAAAGTCTGAGGGACTTATGAGAAAGAATGCTATCCACAATCAATGAAAGAACTGTGGGAGTAGAAACCCAGAAGAAAAACAACTTCTTGATCACATCGGTTGATGGAGATATGATTGGGGATTTAGACTCTAAATGAATACTCGAATACAAATATTAATAACATGGAAATAGGTCTTAATCAATGACACATGTAAAACCCAGTGTAATTGTGTGCTGTCTACAGGAGCAGGTTGGGAGGAGGTGAAAGAACATGAATCATGTAACCATGCAAAAAATATTCCAAATTAATTAATTTAATTAAATTTTAAAAAGAACATTTTTTTGTTCTACATTTGAAGGCAGAGCAAGTTTACAAGGCCAAATAATTAGTTTTTCCTTGGATATTTTAACCTTTAAATATTGATGCTATCCCCAGAGGTAGATATTTCCAGTAAGAAATTGGTGAAATGTAAATGAAGTTCAGGATAGTGTTCATTAGGATGTTGGACAATATGTATTCTTAAGTCTATTCCAGTTTTAAATCTTATCAGCATATTTATGGAATTTTTATATTTTCCTAAGCAGAGACATTACAAATCCAGCCATAATGATTCTTGTGTGGCCCAGTGTTTAATATTGTTCTTACTTCCATTTTTTTTAAAAAAGCATCAGTTTAAATAATGAGGATCACATTAGAGTTAGGGAAATGAAGTAATGGCAAGCTAAGTGGTAATTGTATTTACCAAATTTATTCATCACCAGGACTGTTTCTTTTAATCTAGTTCTCTAGTTAACAATTCCTCTACATGGCTTACTGAAAGAAACAAAATTTGATTTCATTGAAAAAATGACATAGGTCACTTTTTCTGAGTCTATTAATAGGACTGTACTATCAATAATTTTAACTCTCAATATTTTCTCCCATTTCAGTTTAATCTAGAGGAGAAAAAATGAGGGAAAAGTTTAATTTTGGTTAAGATCCTAAGAATTCATTAACTATGCAATGTTATTAATTTCTCTGAGAAATTAAATTATAACAATTATTGAAAGTAATCAGATTGTGTTACTGGGGAGGAATTCTTTTCCATTTTGTTCTAAAGCAAGCTAGTGTATATTAGTTTATTGTAGAGTCAGGGAGAGTAATTTCACACTCCACCAAAGCAGTAACTGCAGTGAAAATGAACAATAAAACAACAACATGTGGGTAAAAAGCACAAGAATAATTAAACAAATAACTATAGCCTACCTAGATTTTTATCTGTTTCTTCTACTAATCTCATGGTGAAACCAATTAATATGAATTGAAATAAGCTTTTTCCTCTTTTTTAAATAAGAAAGGGAAAGTGAAGAAACCATTCTGAAATATGTTTCATATGCCCTATGTTAGAGTATTTGATGAATGTAAAGAATTGCTTTATTCCCTCTCAATAAAATTAACAACCCTGTATAAAATGACATTGGCCAAATTCAAATAATAAAATGTGATTATAATAATAATTCATATTTCTATAAGATTAAAATTCACAAAACATCTTTCTCATAACAACTCTGTGGGGAAGATAATGTTAAATATTTTTAATCCCATTTTGCAGTTGCAGAAAATGAGACTCTAGAACAGTGGTTCCCAAACTTTTTTGGCCTACCGCCCCCTTTCCAGAAAAAATATTACTTAGCGCCCCCTGGAAATTATGAAACTATTTATCGAACTCAGAATAGAATGTAATACAAAAAAAGTGTGGTCATCACCGCTGTCCCTGGATTTCTACAGCACCCACCAGGGGGCAGTAGCATCCACTTTGGGAAATCACTACTTAGAAGGTAAGGATAAACAGCTAGTTTGTGAAAGTTAGGTTTTTAAACCAGATTTTCTTGCCCCAAAGACCCATATTCTTTCTACTATCTCACAGTTTCTAATAAAACAAAAGAAAATCCTTGGAAGTCCAATGAGATGAATGGCAGTGAAATTGAATAGATAAATTGTGAGAATAATTAATAATCTTTGACAACTCCTTTATGCGTGTTCATGGGACACCTTCATAAACTTTCTTCATAGGGTGAAGCCCACAACCTTGGGAATATAAGAAGAATAATAGAAAGCAGACAAAATACAGCACAGGCAAAGGTAACCATATTGTTTCCATAGAAAGTGAGTTAGAAGAAATAAAAATACATTTGCCTTTTGAAATGAATATTAATCCAAGACTTTCTGACCTTGCAGAGACTCCATATTGGTGGTGAGAAATACTGATACCTTTGGATTCCCTATTTGCTCACATCTTCTCTTAGTTTCTGGTCAGTACTACCTAGCCTCCTCAAAGTGATCATGTATTTAATTACCAGCTCTAAACCCCACAGTTCCAGACATGGTGTGTTCACCAAAAAAAATCTGTTACTTTAAACTCAACTCTACCACTCATATTTGCTGTCATCTTGAAATTATAAATATAATATGCCCAATGGGCTAAAGCAAAACATTCTGAAGTGATACATGGTTCTCCTGTCCAATAAGAAGGCCTTAGATGGCCCTGCTCTATGACTGTCCATGAATGACAATTAGCAGTTTACTTAGGGTAGGGGTGGGAGACCCAAAGAGAGCAAAGCCAAATGATGAGGAAGTTAATAAGACACCAGAAGCAATAATTAAATCAAAAGGAGAATCATGAGTTCTCAGTACCTTTTGGTGAAAAGCTGATATGTAGGGAAAATAATGACCTAAGTGTAAATCCTACATTGATAATTAGTAATATTAACATTTTTCACAGTCCATATGAGCTATCACAATTTTAACATTTGTGTCATATCTATATAAAAATATATCTAAATTGCACAGTGTATGCTAGAATTACACATTTATTATAATGTAGCAAAGGCTTCTGTCTGAACATAAATAGCCACTTTTCTTTGGCTGTCTTTGAACAGCACAGTGGCAAACACTTTTAAATAATGTCATTTCAAATAAATTAAACTGAAATCCAATATTGTTTAAAATTAAGCTTTTATAATACAGGATTATCTGGGTTTCATCCATGAAAGGACGTTACTTTATGGATGAGATATCTGATATTTATTTAAATGAAAATCAGAAAATTAGTGCATTGGTCATTTTTATAATAAGTTTTTAGCACATATGGCTTATTATTTTACCCAGCTGTATGAATTAAATACAGAACTTACAAAATTTTCTAATACAGGCTCTGTGTTTAATGTGTTATCTTCTTCCTTAGTAAAGAAAAAATTCTAGTTTTTATGGATTCTACTGAGTATGGAAAACATCAATAAATAATGAACAAACAGACTAATGAATGCAGCAATAAAGAGATACAGAAGTCCAGGAGATCAATATGGCTGTACATTAGTGTTTGCATTTCAGAGGTGTTTTAATTTAAGGGGGAAGAAATCCCTTTAGTCTAGCTTTGCAAATTTTCTTTTTACTAAAATCTTTTGACTTCAGCTTTTTTCATGGGAGAGATTGTGTAAACAAGTGCTTAGAATCTCCAAGGCAGTTACCTCAGAAATTTAAAAACAAGATGACCATCTCCATTTTGCCCAAGTAGTCAAGCAAGTACTTTAATTTGCAGGTAGACTAAATTGGAGCAATATAAAATTGGCTTAGGGCCATCCTAGAGAGTGAGAAGGAAGTAGACAGAACTGAGCTGGCTCCAAAAGAGCATAAAAGAAGAGACCACAATTTTGTCTTTTTTTTTTTTAAATTCAAAATTCTAAGAACTTTCTCTTAATTCTTTTGAAGAAAGTACTTTTCACATTGGACATTCATATAGCTAAAAGCCAAATCTTCTCTCAAAATACAAATAATGGAAACTTCTGTGCTTAAAAGAAAAAATAGCCAACAATGAAACTACTTTGGGATCTTTCTTAACTATAGATATACCTTCTTCTATCAGTTTCTTGCCTGAAGAGTTCTATGAACACCCCAAAAGAACAAAACGTAGGTTTTTCCTTAAGAAAATATAGGTTTCATAATCATTTAACAATTGGTCTTTATATGATTCCTCCATCACTTTAATTTATTTACTCAAGAAAGCTTTTTCACATAACCAAGCATTTCAGCCCTGATTTCCTCACTCTTCAGTTCAAAGCATTTTTTTGTGAAAATACGAAAATTCCCCACTTGGAGTTATACAATTGTTTTAATGTAGTTTCTAGGCTCCTTTTCATTCACATGGAGAGAGGAAGCTAGAAAAACCCTAGATATTAAAATGTCCTAACTGCTAAACCCTGGGGAAGTCACTTAATCCCCATTGCTTAGCCCTAATCATTTCTCTGCCTTAGAACCAATGTACAGTACTGATCTTAAGGGAAGGTAAAGGTTTAAAGAAATCTAGATATCTCTAACACAACAAAATAGGGAACCATTTCAGTTCCTCCAAGATTTATTTATATCTTTAGGGTCATTATGATACCTGTCATTAATTCCACACAGGTGATGAGGTATAAGTACCAAAAAGTCTTTGCTATTAAAAAAAGAGGAATGATATTCAAACAAATGTTATTCATATTTGAAAAAAATGGAAATTTAAAGTGCAAACTAGAAAAAACACTTGACAGAAAAGATGTGTCCTTTTAAAAATATCAACACTAATATGCAATACTCACATTAAAAAAATAAACTCTATACCTGAGAAAGTGCTAAAATGAAACTATGTGCTCTTTTAAAAATGAGAACTTGTTTCCAATAAAACATATTAACACAGTGAGGCCTTGTTACTAAGATTACGTGATCATATTTAATGTATACATATCTTGCTTCCTCCTGTCTTTATTTACTTTAGAATATTGTTAGATATTAATTTTAAAGTTCCCTGATTCTGGAAACAAAGGTATTCTCTCCAATGTCTTTTTAAAGTATCTGTAAAGAGTACAAGTTGGTATTCAGTAAATGATAAAAAAAATTAAAATAAAAAAAATTGAGAAAATGATACTTCAGTTTTCCTCTTCTACAATAAGGACATTATGGTAATGAGGTATATACAAGAAATGAGTAAGCATAAAATCGAGCTTGAATTCATGTTTTATTTGTTTTAGATCACAAGTTCTCAAACTTTTAACGTCTTAGAATCCTTTTTTATTAAAAGTGTAATATCACCTTGATTAAGCCATAAAGTTTTAATGATATCTTTAAGCAAACAGTGATAAAGCAAATTTCTACCAGTAGGTAACCAATGATCCATGATAACTGGGAGAGGGAATGCATCTGTGGGAGGAGGAGGAGGGAAGGAAATGATTATAACAATAAGCAGTTATTAAGGTATTGACTTTGAAGATTAAAGTTATAATTAAATATCCCTCTTTCCTGTTATTGACTGTTTAGGTCATAAAATACATGTAATGAATTTTCTGTCTAGAGGGAGCAATTCTGTCCCAGCTGTGATTATCACTATATCTGGGTCCTGTCACTTTATGGGTATGAGAATTCCATCCTTTAAGGCAGAACACAGCCCTCTTAGAGAGGCACCTGAAGCTTGGAGAGGTTAAAAGACTCAACCACAGACATAAGTATCAAAGGTAGGACTGTGCACACAAAATTTCTTAATCCAATTCCACTACACCATGTGGCCTTAAAGGTTCTTGAGA
The DNA here is from genome assembly GCF_016433145.1 of Gracilinanus agilis. NCBI lineage: Eukaryota > Metazoa > Chordata > Mammalia > Didelphimorphia > Didelphidae > Gracilinanus > Gracilinanus agilis. Next base: position 570,536,269 of record NC_058132.1, on the reverse strand, counting down.
ACAAATGCCCTACTACAAAGTGAGAATAACAAAATTTGGCTAGAAGAAACAAAAAGAACCTAGACTTAATAATGATATCCTGATTTAAAATTTAAAACAAAACAATTAGTTATTCTAGAACTTCTAAAGCCTACTAAATAATGAAAATTGGGATTAGAGACAGGAAAAATTAAAAAGAAAAAAAAATGGAGTTTGATTTTGAACTCACTATTCTATCTACTCCTGTTGTGACCTGGCCAAGTCTTCTCATTCTCTGAGCTTCAGATTTTTCATCTCTAAAATGAGGGAGTGGAATATAGATGTCCTCTGAGGTTTCACGTGTCAATTCTAGCAGTCCTTATTTTGTAGACTTCCACCGAGCTCCAAGATGGAATCTGGTTGTTAAACATTGACTTATTTTTTCTTTGATGGAGTAATTTCTGAGCAGAAATAATTTCTTGCTATGGGATTTCACTTTTCACAGGGATCCTTTTTTTTTTTTTTTTGCCCTCCCCTCTGGTGTGAAATGCCAACTCCCACCTGGTAAGTCAAGTCGTAAGGCTGTGGCTGAGTACTCTTTCCTCAGAAGTTCTATAGGTGACACCATGTTGGGCTCACTGGACACCAATACTACACCCCTTCCTACCTGCTCTCTGGGACAATCACAAAGGGTCCAAAGGCTCCTGAAGCATGAATGTTTTTCCTTTTCAAACTCTTTCTCTGATATACATAGAACCTGAAGTGAGTCTAATTCTTTGAACTAGTAACAACATTAATTCAGTGCCTCAAAAGCACTCCTTCTAAATTGATTAATGGCTCATTTACGCCGTTATGCTTTAAATGAATTATTTAATAGACTGATTTCCTGGATATTCTATGTTTAATTTAGGTGCCCTCACCTCTATCCTTTTTTTTTTTTTTTTTTTTTTTTTTTTTGCTTTTCATTGTTAATTTTATCACTCCTCTAGGACTCTCTTCTCAGATATTGGTACTTTTGCATTGTTTTCTGGATTTTTGAAAAATTCAGATATGGGTTTTTTTAAAAATATTGCGGCCAGGGACTGCATCCCCCAGCATTCTTTGCTGTAATAAAGAGAATTGTATGCTGGAGAACTACACCTCCCAGCATACCTCAGGGTTCCCTCCCCCTTACTTCCTGGTGTAGGATTGATCTATGAATGGACCAATTCCATGCAAGGGGGTGGGAAACCATGCCTTCCTACTTCTGAGCATGGGATGGTCTATATTAGGACCAATCCCGAACCAAGGAGGGGCCCTGGAATCAGACTTGATTTAAGTTTGAGCAGTTATGTTAGATTAAATGAGTATTTAAATAAAGAGCTTTCTTATCATCATTTCACATACCTTTGTCTTCTGAGTCTGTATCATGATGATGACAACTCATTGATAACGAATAGTGTTTCTGATTTCACGGGATCATAGACTCAAAAATGTAAAGGAAGTGAGTTGTTTTATAGATCAGGAAAATGAGGCCCAAAAAGTTACGTGATTTGGCTAAGATCACACAGCCATTGTATCTTAGCCAATATTCAAACCGAGGTTCTCTGATTCCAAATCCATTGTTCTTTCCAAGATACAATAAAGTAGAGAGCAGCTAGGTGGCTTGATGGATTGAGAGCCAGGCTTAGAGATGGGAGGTCCCAGGTTCAAATGTGGCCTCAAGACACTTCCTAGCTGTGTAACCCTGGGCAAATCACTTAACCCCCATTGCCTGGCTCTTAACAATTTTCTGCCTTGGAACAAATACACAGAATTGATTCTAAGATTGAAGGTAAGAGTATTGTTTTGTTTTTTTAAAGATACAATGAAATATATTTGAGTATTTGTTGTTGATATTTACATTTGCAACAAATTTATCTGAAACCAATGCCTCTTTTACATAAGCAAATCTGCCTGCTTCTCTCCTTTTCTCTTCGCTGTATGTTTTCAGTAATTTGGTCCTCTAACCATACTTGTTTTTAAATCCTAGAAATTCAGAGCTAGAAGGTACCTCAAAGTTCATCTTATTTCACCTGCATATTTTGCAGATGTGGTAACTGAGGCTCAGAGTAATTAAATGCTATAGTTATGTCACTAGATAATGGCATAACTGGAAAAAGATCTCAATCCTTCTAATTTTCATTCCTATATTCTTCCCAGTATAATAAAACTGAGAGAATCTGATGTAGAAAACAAGAAAGAATTTTTTTAAAAACCTTTTGCTCAAGTCAGTATCCTCGCTAGAGTCACAAAAATGTAGAGTCAAACCCTTTTATACATTTTCCTTAAAAAAGTAATTTCCCTAGAAAAAAACTATTTTTCCTCAATTTGACAATATTAGTTCCATATTTAGATGATTGACCTCATTCTTTTTCAGGATGTTAGTACATTTTATGACATTCCGATGTTATATACCATAAGGGAGATTTCTTAAACTAAGGCAGATTTCAATTGGGCTTTATACCACAAATATATAATTCATAAGTTACAGCAATCCAACAATCTGGTACAATATTTCCCAGACCCACTCTACTGGGGAGCTATAAAATATCTACCACTTGTAACTTCAGCAGCCTCAGTTCTGAATCTCAGAATAGAGAAGCCAAAAGAAGAAAGGAGCTAGCTTTTGGTAGGCAAAGCAACAAGAGAATTAAGGATCTGTGGTTTAAATCTTTAAGCAAAAAATGGATGATCTCTTATTGAATATGTTATAGTGGGAATTCCTTTCAAACATGAGTTGAACTAAATGGTCACTAGCTCCCTTATAACTATCAAATTAGTCTGTGAAATGAACAGGTTTTTAGAAGTAAAAGCCTTGGATAATTAATGGTTTGTAGACATGTAGAAACCTGAATCAGCATGTTGCTGTTCTGTCAAATCACAATCTAATGAGTAATATTTGGTATTTGGGGAAATGTCTAGGTAGGCCCTTTATGGCATATTAAGACAGTTTTGACCTAGATTCTGGAATTAATTGCATAAATACCTCCATTTTCGTATATACATGTTGTCCTCAAAATCTTAGAGTCGTTTTAAGTTTACTAAAGACGGTTGTTGTCGTTCAGGCATTTTTCAGCCATATCTGAATCTTTCTGATCTCCATTTGGGATTTTTGTGACAGAGATAATGGAGTCATTTCCCATTTCCTTCTTTAGATGAAGAAATTTAAGCAAACAGGGCCAATGGTCACAGAGCTAGTAAGGGTCTGAGGCCACATTCGAACTCATGAAGATCCATCTTCCTGACTCCAGACCTGATATTCTAAGCACTATACCACCTCGCTGCCCCTACTAAAGATTTCTAAAGCTTAAAACTTCACTAAGACGTTGAGTATACCCTATATTTTACTACTAAAATGTTGGAGTTGGAGATTGAATATAAAAGTATCTAAACTCATGCACTTCTAGAACCCAGAACAAGCTAATTTTCCACCCCATCACAATCCCACAAGGCACATCAAAATAGCTACTGGCATCATGGATGGTTTTCTTGCTTTATGAATTCTCTCACTATCACTTGAAGTCAATAAGACTATACAATTGCTATGAGATATGTAACTATTTCTACCCCTAGTGATAGATCCAAATATATAATAGGCAGCTAAAGTTCTTAGAACTTATTTTCATTACTATAGAAATAACTAAAAATGATTCCTTCTAAGTAGCATCAAGGACATAATAGGATACCTCTCTCTCCCCACATATACACTATGCTTTCTCCTTGTGACCCAGTCTTTACATTAATTTGAGCAAAATACAACATACAGAAAGACAGAAAAAATCATTTCAAATATATCACTGGCATAAATTCAGCCAATATCCGTAATATCAGCAGAACAGTGACTTTCTATGGAAACTGATTGAAGTCACTGCTGCTTGGAAAAGCCCTATCAGACCCCCAAAAAATCCAAGTAGAAGCATCTTGTAGATAACATGAATGCCTAAATTTCACCAGAATGCCAGAATGAAGAAATCAATAATAAAAACAAAACCCACAGATATTTCTGCATTTTAAAAATTTTAGGCACTAGTTGATAATAGTAGGAATTATTTCAAAGGGGAAGAAAAGTCCCTCCTCAAATGATAGCCTCCTTTCCCTCCAGAAGTTTACATTCTACTTTAATGTAGAAGACATTTCAATAGAATGGTTGATCTGAAACTCAAGTGAGCAAAGGCTTGGTTCATTTGTTTGCCTGATAATTTTAAGGCTAAGATAGGAGCTGGACTTGTGGTTTTATTAATAGATGGAATACCAACACGATGAATCTCCTTTTACCAGTGTAATTTGATACCTTCTTTCTATCTTCAAGTCCTCCTGTATGTGTCAGAGGCAAAAACTTAACCATAGGACTGCCTCACTTTGAAGCTAGCTAACACCTACCATCTTCCAATTAATAAGGCCAGTAGTAATGTTTTCAACTGCTCTGCTGTTTTAAACTTTGCCAAGGAATTCTCTCTAGGTGTTTTCTGAGAATTTGAGTTGTAATGTATGTGAGCTATTAACAGTGCACTGATTGCCCACAATATTCATAGAAAGGCAGGTAATTGGAGTGAAAGATGGACTTAATGGAGGTGGAAATGCCACCAAGCACATAGGGACAATTATAATGATGTGAAGCTACAAGGGAGAACTGATAGTGCAGTGCTTCCCCCAATTTCTTAACTTTATGCCTCTTCGAAAAGTGACAAAATGCAGGATGCAGCAAATGCCTCTTCTTCTCCTTCATAGTCTGACTGCATAGAATAAAAATAGCCCAATTTTATAAGAACAGCATGGCATAGCAGACAGCAGAACTTTGAGTCAAGAAAATCTAAGTTCAAGTTGTGCCTCTTGACAATAGCTCTATGACCTTGTCACACAAGTCTTTCTCCTTGCCCCAGTTTCCTCACTAAAACTAAGTTACCAAGACCACTGGGTTGAAGGGGTGTTCAGGAAAGACTAGTATCTTTGGTGCGAGGTTCATTCCTCCCTGGGTGGCTCCCTGCCACCCAGCTCTCATTTATGGCTTTAAGAAGCTGTAGCACGCAGAGGCCACCACCTCATAAACCAGTGATTCCCAAAGTGGGCTCTACCACCCCCTGGTGGGTGCTGCAGTGATCCAGGGGAGTGGTGATGGCCACAGGTGCATTTATCTTTCCTATTAATTGCTATTAAAATTTAAAAAAAATAATTTCCAGGGGGCTAAGTTATATTTTTTTTCTGGAAAGGGGGTGGTAGGCCAAAAAAGTTTGGCAACCACTGTCATAAACTGTCTCAGCAGACAGGTTGAACCAGACTGGGGTTAGCTGATAGGCTCAAACATATTGGTGAGTTAGTGGGGTTGAGGAATGTGCAGATTTTCCCTACTGGAAGGGATGAATCTGGTCCAAGAGCTACGAAGGCAGTGGAAGGAGGTACTCTGGATTACTTTGGAATTGGTTAGACATGGATAGAAGCCAAGGACATCCGCTACATCCCAAGTCATCATTTGTGTTCTTGACTTTTGTCTTGTCACTGGACTCCAATGATTCCCAAAGAGAGAATAAGGCTAATAACTTTATGTAACTTAGCCTCATTAAAATCCAATTTATGTTTGAATAAAAAGACATCACCACTAATGTTATTTTGGTCCTCTTCAAGAACAAAGGACAACAAGAAGTTACCAAAAAGTTGCTGATCAGCATTGAGAGAAAGAGTCCCCTTAAAAACTCTGTGAGGCTGGTAGGATAAATATTATTATCATCATTTTACAATTAATGAAAATGAAGTTGAGAATTTAAATGGCTTCATTTGGTTTACTTACATAGCTGCAAGAGCAGAGATTGAGATCCAGGTGTACTCATTTCTAGAGCTGATTCCATTAAATTCAGCAAAAATATATTGTGTCATGTTTTCAGACATTATATATTGATAAGTTGTAATAATATATTTTCCCTATCTGACAAATACCATTTGTCATAAAGGATAGCTTCCTGGAAGGGGATAAAGAGAGGGTCAAATGGGTTTCTATGGTATTTAAGAAACAGAATTTATATATATATATGTATATATTTAAAAACCTATAAAAATGTCTTATGTGCACTATGTTCTAGTCATGGCACTTAGAGCTAATTATTCAAAAAAGAAAACCCAAATAGTTCCTGCTCTCAAAGAGGGAACATGAGATGGGAATGAGTAAATATACAATCTATACAATATAAAATAATTTCTTTTTTAAAAAAAACTCTTAATTCTGTCTTAGTATCAATTCTAAAAGAGAAGAATGGCAAGGGCTAAGCAATTATGGTTAAGTAATTTCCCCAAGGTCACATAGCCAGGATGTGTCAGAGACCAAATTTGAAACCAGGTCCTCCTGACTCCAGGGCTGGCACTCTCTCCACTGTGCTACCTAGTGGCCCCAACATAATATGATTTCAAGGAGGAGAGAATATTTGCAACTAGGGAAATCAAGAAAAGAGTAAGGGAGAGGTGGCACCCGAATGATAACCTTGAAGAATATTCCATGATTTTAAGAGAAGGAAATAAGGAAGGATTGAATTCCAAACAAAGAAGTCTTGTACAGAGGCATAATTGTAGGCTCTGGAAAATTCTATAGCTAACAGGCCAATGTGAATGGAAGGGAGGGTTAACATAATGCAAAAATGGGAAGTAGGGGAGCCAAATTATGGAAGGCATTAAATATCAGGATGAAGATTTTGCATTTCCTATTGCAATATAATAGGAAGCCATTGAAGGTTTTTGAGTAGACTATGACCTTGTTCAGCCTTCTTAATGTCTGCTACATTAGGAATATCAATTCGACAGCTGTGGGGAGGATAGACTGGACAGGGAATAGAAAGGAAGCAATATACATACTCCAATGGAGGAAAAAACCACATCTCCTTGGTAGTATATCAGATATACTATATCCTCATCAATTTCACATAGGATTTAATAGTTGCTTTAATGCTTAATTTCCATTCTCCAGTTTGCTTAAATACAATTTTAATCTTTTGCCAGTAGACTATTGTGATTTATTTAAAATCATAACTTAAACTATTTACTTAATGCCATTTGATAATTTCAACATAATAGTTTGATTTTTGTATCTGCAAAATGGAGATAATGTTGCTTGCCCTCATCATATAATTTATTTATTCAGATTATTGCAAAATACACTATAAACAAAGAAGGTAATATGAAAAGAGAAAGACTATTATTAGAAAAGCAAAATTAAAGTATTTTACATGTCAAATAAATGCATTAATGAGTAAATGAAGAAAAAATGATTAGATAGTAATTTAAAGGATTTTTTAATCCTTCATGAGTACTTTCTCTTTTAGAAATAGCGTGCATACAAATATGTTTAAAAGATTCTTGAAATACTGGTCTAGAAAGATTAATACAAGTATCAAAAACAAGAGAAAATTTAGTGTTTTTCTGAAAATTATTTGCTTCAAGAGTCGTGTGTGTATACATACACAATGTAGATTACATATATATAGAGAGAGAGTCAGTTTGTGAAGGAGACAATAAAAATGAATGGGAAAGAGTGTCATTGATGCCTATAACATATACTAACATGGAATTGAAAGATAAAAACATTTAAAATAATCTTCATATGTGAAATTAGAGTCCCTAAGGTAAGGATAAAGTATAAGTATGAAGGTTAATATCAATACATTGAGAAACATATAATGACAATAAAAATGGTGTCAACAACCCTCAATGATTTTCTCTAAATAAATGTGGTGATATTCTGATAGACTAATGCCTTGGAAATGAAACGACTTTTAATGACTTCTAGGATATGTAGATATGTTATTGGAAAACAAAATAAGGCTTTATGAAAGTATAATCATTGGAGATCAAATCACCTCAAAGCAGAAAGGATGGACTTCCTGGTTGATAAAGGATGGTAATCACTGATTGCCTGAGGTATAGCTTAGGATGGGAGTTAGAAGTACTTGAACATTCTATTTTCCAGGGAAGAGCATTTAGTGTGGCAAGAAAAATATGTAAGGGAAGCTACAATCTCTGTACTTTTTCCCTCAGGTCACTTCCTTCCCTGAGTTTCAGTGTTATTTTGCCATTGTCTATATTCCTTCTCACCATTTGGTTCATACCTAAAGGAGTTACATAAATCACAGGATTACATAATTTAAGAAGAAGAATGGATTTCATTGGCCCCATCCCTACATGAAAATGCCAATTTTTGAAGTGTAAAAGCTTACACTGAAAATCTAAATTGGCACTGGAGGCTAGAGCTGGCTCCAGCACAATCCTCAGTATAAGCATCCCTCGGGTGCTAAGGTTTAAACAGTCACTGTACACTAAATATGCCTAGGCCAAAACTCTACAGTGAGGTTTTAGACTTTCAACCTGAAATGACTATTCATACTAAATTTATAGAAATCTTCTTTTGAGGAGAACATATTAAGAAGCTTCAAATGTTTAAGTTCCATTATTTAGGGCTTAGTCAGGGGAAATAATACAGACTTATGTTTAAGGGGTAAAAATAATATAATTAAGTAGTGATAAAAATATTTCTCTAATATCAGCTGTCTTAAAAGTGATAAGTACTATAGAATAAGAGAGGCCTAATAATCCATCATAAACGAATTATTTCTGGAAAGCATATGATTAAGTTGCCACAGGAGTTATAATCAATGTCTAGATATAACATTCACAAAGAGTTTGGGTGACTCAAACACTATAATGAGAAAAGGCACCAAAAGAAATATAACTTGTCACCAAAATGTTTGATAAAAGTAGTCAACCAAATGGAACAAATGTGTATAAATAATGGCTTTAGAGCAGTGAACTCCAACCTTAATCTAGAGAAAGCACATCTATGTTTTATTTCTCCAAAATTTTATGATCCTGGAACAAGAAACAGTAATAAGATTAGTGGTGGCAGCAGCTCTCAGGTAGATGAGTGGGGATGGGTGATGAGATGGGAGCAGAGCTTCTGCTGTTGATCCTATCATGACTAGATAAGACTTTGACTTCATTCAAACATTTAGGGAGCTCTGCTATGCATGTTAGTGATCTGGAGAATTTGCAGATGATTGCTTATGATTACAAAATATTTTTGAATCTATGGCACAGAAATTTCATCATCTTGCTTGTTTTTTCTACTTAGATTCATAAAAAGCTCTAATACATATTTCTGTTGATAGCTCAGTTCTACAATTTCCATAATTATAAAATGGAGATACTTGCACTCTCAACGGCATGTAGTTGTTTTGAAAGGGGATTTTACAAACCATAGAGGGTTTTGTCACATGAAATTTCATTCCTATAAAAACATACATACATACATATGTGTGTACATATATATTCATATATATACATGCACAACATATATATGTCTATTTCACATACATATGAGTATATATATGCATCCACAGACACAGATAAGCATATATATTTACATGAACATAAACCTAGGTACCAGTTTATTGTGAGAGCAATATATTTCTGTATTCATGGAACTCAACTGAAAATTGTTCAGTTTTGACACTTAAATGCTTGACTGTTGAGTAGAACAAGGATTTTGTGAATGTATTTAAAATTTTAATAGAGATTTTTGAATATTATTTGTTATTTGAGAGTTTTAAGTTGTTGTTTTGTTTTGTTTTGTTTTTGGAAAAATGGAGTCCAAGTCTTGCCTCTTACACATACTATGTGACATGAGATATGTCATTTAATCTCTAATTGACCCAATGGTCCCTCTAATACTATAAGCAGCAGTCTATATAGAGGAAGTTTGCTTATACCTCATATCAATTAAATAATAGCTGCATCCCCCCACCCTTAAAAAGAATAATTTACTAACAGGACAGTATTAACATTAGCCTATGGAAACATAACCTGACACAATTAAGTTGTCATAGAGCATTTGGCTTAAGAATTTCAAATCTGGCCTCAGACACTTAGTAGTTTTGTGCCCTTGTGCAACTATTTGCCTCTTTTGCCTCATTTGTTAAATGAGTTGGAGAAGAAAATGGCAAAATACTCTATTAAATTTCCCATGACCCCAAATAAGGTCATTGTGTCAATTTTGACTGAAATGACTGAACAACAGATGGAAACATTAAAAAAACTTAATTTTGAAAAAATTAACCACTTTTGTAGAATTTCTTATCTATAAGTCCAGCTCTAAGTTCTTTCCATGTCTTTCTTTTTGTGTGTATACATATGCATATACATATAAGAACTTTTATGACACTGTTATATAAATTATGCGATTTTTCCAGTATTTTATATTCTACAAAGCACTCTCACAAAATTTTTTTCATTAAATCAAATCCTTTTTTAAAAATTAACATATACCCAGACTCTAAATCCAATGGTTTTAAAAGTAGCATGGCACAGTTTGGTAGACTTGCAATCAAGATATTTTAGCTTCAAATCTTACCTCTAACACTTGAAAAGTATAAAACCATAGGCAAATCCTACAACATCTCTGAGTCTCAGTTATTTAAACTAAAAAATAGGCACAATAACAACTCTAGTACCCACAGAATTATGAGGCACCAATGGAATAATGCATTCAAAATGTCTTTAGTCAATTGGTTACTAATGATATATAAACAACTATTCTTTAAAGGAAAAGGCTAGTCATTATTATATTGGAGTCTTTGTTTGTCTATGACATTCATGCTTGAACAACATCTAAATCCTATAACATCTGTAAAATTTGCAAGTATTTATTTCTTAATCTCATTTCTTACTATATCCTCTTTGTTCACCTTCTCATCTTGCCATACATGACGTATAAGTATGTCCTCAAACAAAATTTCCTGGTCTTCCAACCATATAAGCCATCATTTAAAACTTCCAATGATGAACCCCTGATCTTTTTTGTGGGTACACATCTGCTATTTATTGTTTTGTTTTAATTTTTTTAATTTTGGGGGGGATTGGATTTGCACATCTCACTCAAGGCACAATCACAAGAGATTCTCGTTGGTGATATTCATTAGGGCTTTAACTTGGTCATTTTCTGACTTGGGTTGGTGAACTCTTGCATAAATGAGCTGGTAGGATATTGTTCCCATTGGTTCAGACTTAGTGAAGACCAGCTTTACCTCTGCTGTCTCAGAGATTTCAGGAATAGACCATGCCTGGCTTGGTTTTTAAAGTTCAACATAAGACCTTCCCTTTATATTTAGCTTTATTCACTTCTTGCTACTTGTATAACCTCTTCAATCTGTTTAACTCAAACCTAAATGATTTACCATGTTCAGCAATATGTGTCATCCAGACCTGATGTTTGGCCTATGGCTAGGGCTGAACCTCACATATGGGTTACCCAATTTCTCATCTCATTTCCATACTGGGTGGTTAGGCCTGTTTGCTTTTAATTTTAATTTTGTTTCATTAGAAGTGAGGCTATAGCTGTGTGACCCTGGGCAAGTCACTTGACCCCCATTGCCTACCCTTACCACTCTTCCACCTATAAGTCAATACACAGAAGTTAAGGGTTTAAAAGAAAAAGAAGTGAGGCTATAACTTATTTTTAGGAAGAGCAAATCTTTCTTATGATCACTAACTCCTTAACAAGGATAGGGGTTATATTGTTTCCTAAGTCACTAAAGAAAATAAAGATCTATGAGTGGTAGCCAGTGGGAGAGAAATGCCATACTGTTGATATAAAAATAAAAGAGAAGAAACATAAAAAATCAGTTTTAATCTCCATGTGAACTGTTCTAATATGAAACATTAAGCCTTCTGGGTTCAAAGAAATTATTCAAGTCAACTGTTACATGAAAATCTTTATATCTAGTTAAATATATTTATAGATGAGTTTTAGAATGCCCTTCTACTCTAAAGAAGAATTCCTTTACAAATTAATTCCTTAATTGGGAGAATGGGACCTCTTGAATGAAGCTTAAGGCCTAGAAGCAGATGGTGAAAAGAATGAAGAAGTGGGGTGTAATAATAAATCATAACATAAGAAGACATTTAGGACATGAGAACTATAGGAGAGTGGGGGTAGGCTGAGGAAGGAAGCCATGTGACAAAGGATCAGAGCTGAAACACAAGAAAAGAGGTAAAAGGAAGGACATAGTAATAAAGAGAAAGCTGGGATGCCAATTCTGGGCAACATGACTGGAATTCTAATGAAAAGCTGCATAGTTGGAAAAGATACAGCTAGAGAGTAATAGTAAAAACCTCACAGCAGTTTGGGAGTTCTGAAATGAGGCCTTGTTCCAGAGGGTCTGTAACTACCCTGAAGAGCTGACTCAGAGGCCTTTAAAATGGAAAGACTTTCTTTAGTTGAATGTTGGTTTTTGTTTATTTGTTTTTGTTTTTTTAAGAAGGGCCCAAACCTGGGGGGAGGAGGGAGTAAACATTGTTAACAGGGAAAAAAAAGTGAACAAGTGAAGAAGAAAACAGAGAAAAGTGAACAAAAGTCAAATAAGGACAAAACTAATCATTTACTATGTGGACAATGCCTGAAGATTTATTTTATTTTTTCACTTATGAAATCTCCTGATTCTTTCTGAATCAATATGAAAGCACCGTAACCTTGACCTGGAGCTGAGGTTTCTCTGACTTGTCCTCTAAGACTGTATATATTTATTGGAGAATTTCTGATTGCAAAGAACTAACTACATCTTTTTTTCATTTCAATTCATGTGTCATTTTAAAAAAAATGTTCAAATCAGCTGGAGACTGGAAAGTGCCAATTCAGGCTTCTATCAAAAACATCAGAGAAAATTTATAAATCATAGATTAGTAGAGCTTGAAGGAACTGAAGGAAGTCACATGGACCATTCCTTTGCCTGAACCAGGATAGCAAAGAAATCCTGCCATATTGATATCTATATTTACATTTATATCTGTATAGATAGATATGCAGTATATAGATATAGAAATGTTTAAAATTCCATAATCTTCCAAATGGATTTATTCCAGACACTTTAGATTCTTACTGTAATAAGGTTTTCCTTCAAGCTCCTTTTCTCTTTCTGGGCTTGTCAAGCACATAGCAGTCAGGAAGGGAATGTCATTCTGAGTTTTAAAAGTGTGACTATCATGTTCTTGGACCAAACTAGCCACAGTTCTCAAAGGATTTTTCTCTGGGTCCCTTAGACCCTGTAGGCTTTCAAGTCAAAACTGTACTCATACAAATACTAAGACATTTTAAGAATAATATCAATAATTATGACCAATATGAACAAAAACTCTTTAAGGGGTTCTTAATAACATTTAAGAGTATAAAGAAGTGCCGAAATGAAAATGTTGGAGGACTGCTAGACCAAAGTATTCCGTTAAAAATCTTTTATTAAGAGGCAGCTTAGTGAATGAGAGCCAGGCCTGGAGACAGAGAGCTCTGCATTGAAATCTGGCCTCAGACACTTCCTAGTTGTGTGACCCTGGGCAAATCATTTAATCCCAGTTGCCTAACCCTTACCACTCTTCTGCCTTGGAACCAAAACTTACTATTGATTCTAAGATGCAAAGTAAGGATATTTTTGAAAATTAAAAAAAAATTAAAATAATTCATTAAACACTGTGCTTGAGGCCTTGGGTGGAAAAACTCCTTAATAATTAGAAATATTAAAGGAGGAATACATATCTTTTATAAAAAACAAACTGAACTGAACAAGAGTTGACAAATTCTTAAAAGATTCTTATTCTTTTTGTTGTTGTTAGCATATGGAAATATTAATTTGTAGATGATTGTTACTCACAGTTAAAAAAGAAATGCTATTTTTTTCCAATGGAAGAATTGGATTGTCTTCATTAGAGTATCTTTAAGCACAGGCTAGGAAACAATGTTTTTTGGCATATTGTAACAGGCATAGTATTGCCTTTATTTGAACTTTACGGTCACTAAAATTTCTTCCAACTCTAAAATTTTGTTAGTGACTATGCACAATGTTTGCTGACAAATAACACTGTTAACACATTTAAGCAATTGTAAAGTTACAAACCCTGCTGTGATAGTATTTATTCAATCATTCATTGGCCAAATGATGATTTATATTTAGTCATAGCAATCATTCCTCTCTTACTTTAAAACTTTTATCATGACATAGTAGTAACCTTGGGATACAATTTATCAGTGGAGCTTAGACTCTGAAATGCTTCAAGTAAAAAGATGGACTTCGTTATTTCATTGGTATTTTCTAATAAGGAAACCCACTACCAATCCAAGTTGGTAATATCTGTACAAATTAGGGTCTTAAAGACTTGCTGAGGGCACTGAGAGTTTATATGACTTTTCTGGGTTCCTCAAACATCAGAGATGGGAATTGATCAAGGCCGACCTAGCATCTTACCACTGGGCCATGGTTGCTATGACATATCAAATATGGTCTTGCTAAGACTTCATTTCTGTTGTTTGAGGACCGTTTTAGCTAAATTTACAGAACAAAAACATGGTTTCCAGGTAATGATTTTATTTTAGTTATAGCAGCCAATGTAAGCAATTTTTAGTCCAACAGAAGGCCTCTGAACTATTTGAGTCACATGAGTAGCTATTGTCTCTTGGAACCTTTGTGTGAGCTCCCTCCTCTTCTTTTTGTCTAGGAGGGAGAAACCCTTCCTGTACATCATTGAGAGAGAAGACAGAATTCTTGCCAAGGTTCTCTTCCCTATTCTCCCTGTTGATAAATTGAACATGTGAGAATAAATTTCTGTGCATATTTTGGGACAGAAACAATTTCCCAATGATCAAGTCATTTCCTCTGGCCCTCAAGATAAAACTGTGGATTCAAGTTTTGTTTTTTTTGGCCAAGTGTCAACCATAAAATATTGAAGTGTTCTACTATGAAAAAGCCAGCCTATTGAAAACGATAGCTCTGCAGGGCTTTGAGAGCAGGCAAGAGCAGACTTAGGGTAGTGACCGCCAAGTGGGCATGACTGCCTGGAGCAGAAGCCAGTCCACTGAAATGGACTGGAATGTAGAGACCCCAGATCAAGGAGTACAGGCAGCTGCAAATACTGATGGCCAAGAGTCAGCAAAAACTGGAGCCCGAGTCCAAGTAGAAAGTAATAGACAGAGAACCAGTTTCTGAATTAGAATAACTCTAAAGCCTACACTGGAGGTAGGGCAAGGAAGAGTGCTGACTTGGTTACCACATAGGGTATTGGGGGAATAGAGAAGAAGCAGAGCTCTAGGAAACAACATGGAATTATTTAGTGCTTATACTGGGAGAAGAAGGAAGATGGGGCTAAGAGGAAAGTATGGTTAGATGAAACTAGCAATAGTCTATGCAGAGTTACTGCTGCTAGGGACAGAGAGAGGCAAGGGAGAAAGTCCCATCAAGTAGATGAGATTAATGTCCTCTAAATGCACTGCCCTCTGTACTGACTGGCCTGACCTAGTTACAGCTTTGCCTGACCCTCCATCTCCCTGACTGTTTGGGAAGACATGGCTCTGAATGCTGAGATCTTCCTCAAGCCCTCCTCCCTCCTCCTGGCCTAGACCAGGCCAATCAGGCCCAGTACCACCAATTTGTCAATGTTTAAAAAATGGAGCTCAGAACTGAGCATAATGCTCTAAATATGTCCTGACTAGTTTATGGTTCAAAAGAACTATTACTTCCTTTGACCTGGTCATTATTCATTCTTATGCAGCCTAAATTATAGGATTTTTTTCCATTTTAAAGCACAGCCACCTCTTATTGACAGGTCCAATCATAGCTATGTATCCATATCTCTAAGAGTGTCTATACACACACATATATATCGATATATCAATATATATATATACATATATATATATACATGAATTAATGTTAAGTCATTTTTCCATACTCAGTGATTGTAAAGTCTTTTTTAGCCTCATTATAAGACTTTAACTTTTTCCATGAATTTCATCTAATTATTTTTCCTTTAGCCATTTAGAAAGCTGAGAGTTTTTGAATATGAATTCTGTCACCCAACATGATGGGTAAAGCTCTTCAATTTTCTTATCTGCAAATCTTATAAGCATATATATTTTTATGTTATTACCAAAGGCCCAAGCAAAAATGTTGAAGGAAATCAAGATTAGAACCTGACAACACTGTCAAAGACCATTCTCCAAGGTTGTTTGTTAGATTTATCAATATTCTTTGGGTACAGTTGTTCAGGTAGTTCCAAACCCACTTCTTGTTATCAGCTTACATTCATCTCCGTAGCCCAAGAAGATGTGATGAGACATTTCATTTAAATGTCTTACTAAAATCAATACAGGCCATTTCTATGGCATCCCATTTATTTGCTAGTGTCTACTGTATGTCAGGCACTATACTAAGTATTTGGGTACAAAGACAAGAGAGTACTTGATTTCAAAGCAGTCACACTCTCCTATGGGGAAAAATATCAAGGTACAATTATGCTATGAATTTCTTCAAAAAAGCAAAGAGGATTATTTAGTTTGCATTTTTTGTCCTTAGTATGTACTATGTTGGCTCCTGGTGGTTTCTGTTTCTTGTTTCAGTACTAGAAATTCTTCATCCTACAATTTTCCCAGAGATGTAGACGTACCCAGTATACAACTTTGAGAAACAATAAATTTTACAAGTAGGGCAACATTTGCTAATCCTATGATACCTCTCTTATTATCCATAATTTCTCAAAGATTTCTTTGGGAATGGTTCTGCCATTGAACCTCTGAGTAGAATAGGATGTAACATTTCTAGGCCCAGAGACTTTCTAAAGCAATAAGCCTGCCTCTTCCCCATGACTCCTGGCATCCAAAGACTGGCCTCTGCCCCAGACTGAAGTCAAATTGGACAAACCAGGGAGATCCTGGAGTGACATCATTGGGGGTTTTAGGTGAGGGGTTTGAGGATTCAGGGTCTCTCTCTTGGTCTGGAGACTTTCCTGATGGGGCTTTGGCTAGGAAGCAACACTAGAGCCCTTTTGACTTTTCTTGGAATGGCCTCTCTTTGCTAGAGAATGGAGACAAGAGTGGTAAACTTATATTAGCTAAATGCATCCATAGCTTTCTCTATCTCCATCTCAGTTTTTTTTTTACTATCTAATAAATAATTATAAATTTATATAGAGTCTCCAAACAATTTTAATCCTAACACTGTGATATAGAATATAGAAGTAAAACAGTAGAATTCAGCTTTCACTCTGTCATCTGTGAAGAAGAGAGCTAGATGTCGCTGTGGATAGAGAACACAAGCATTAGCTCATTCCGAGCTTAAACCTGACTGCCACCATTTTTACAGATGAGAGGATATATAATGAATGATGTGTCTTTGTCAGTAAAATGGCTCTGAAGCTGAAAAAACAAAGATAGCTCTAGAATGATTAATAGTAAAGGTAAATATAAAATAATCCCTAATTATAATTAGCCTCTGTTAGTTAAGGGCTTCAAAGCTAAAGAAGATAGAAGGGGAACTGGAAAATCAGATATAAATAGCATTCAGTAGTTGGAGAATGTGACAAAGAACTGGAATTATTTATGATGATGAAGGAAAAGAGTAAAAAAAATTCAATAAGAGCTTTGGGCTTAGAAAGTATTTTCAAATATCAAACGACCAGATGTTTCTCATATTCACAGAAACCTGAATACAATTTTGAATAGTTGTGTAACAAATTTAGTGTTGATCAAATAATGATAATAACTATCATTTATATAATTTTGTAAGGTTTTCTCACAATAAGCCTGTGAGTTATATAGGGAAATTATCAGCTCTCTTTTATAGATGAAGAAACTGAGGCTAACGGATTTTAAATGGCTTATCCAGTGTTAATTGGTAAAATGACAGTCACAATTTGAATGAATGCCAATCTCTTGACTCTACAGCTAGTCCTCCTTTTGTTGTTTTGTTTTCTTTTTTATTACGAACTTAACAAACATGAACATTTCAATATTCAACCACAAAAAAGGACTGTGTAAAGAAATTTGAAAGTCTTTAAATGTGACTTTAAAAATATTTTAAAAAATTTAACATAATTGTTTTAAAAATTCCTTTTTTGGTTCTGTTCCCTCTTAAACTTCCTTCTTTGATTTTCTGGTTATTTTAATCATATTTCATTATTTCTTTTTCTTTCTTTTCTTTTTTAGTCCTCCTCTGACTATAACACATGGATTTTAGAAAACTCATGGGCAACCAGGAGTTTCTAAATATTGTATTAGTTTACTATGAGAGATTATGGAGCCCACTTAGCAAATTACATGATAAATAAAGGTGAGTCTCTAAAGGTAAGATAGGAATGTCAAATACATGGCTTACATGTGATTTAGTAAAAAATAACGATCACATTAATGACCTTTCAAGGTGCCTAACAATCCTCCCCTATTAGGTAAACTTCTTTGGCTTTCTACTGCTCTTACAATAAAATGCAAACTCTTCTGTCTGTCTGAAGCCCTAACATTCTGCATCTCTTTCATCTTCACACCTCCTGTATTATAGTCACACTGGTCTACTTACTGTTCTCAAAGTCAATGTTACATTTTCTTCCTTTAATTTCACAGGATGTCCTCCACATCAAGGAAAATATTCCCTCTTCATTATTTTTTTTAATCTCCATCCTTCTTCAAACCTCAGCTCATGTGTCATTTCCTATGGCAAAGCCTTTCTGGATCTCTTGGAGCTTTTAGTGTTTTCTTCCTCTTCTCTAAAGTTTTATGATATATCTGTTTACATATAAAATATAAACATTTTGAGGGTAGGGTCTGGTTTTTGCTTTATTTTGTCTTTGTATCTCCAGCATCCTAGCACAGTTCTTTTCATTTTACAAGTATTGATTTAGTTAGATGCTTATATAGATTTTAAGGTCTTAATGATTTTAGTATACTCTTTTAAAAATGTTTTCATTTATATTTTGATCACAATTGTGAAAAAATGGTCAATATAATTCCTGAGATTGTGTAATTAGTCTAACATAATAAATAAACTATGTTTCCTGTACTATATGTATTTGCTTATCTGTATGGCAATGTTTCTAAATGAGTTTTCCAAACCTAAGTATGATGAATTGTAGAATCATTGAACATTCAATATGGGCTCTTGTGTGGAAAGAGAAAGGAAATTCCCTTTGTACTAGATTGAGATAAACAGATCTCATAAGTGAGTCAAGATCTAATAATTCATAAGCAGTAAACTATGTGCTAAGCTAGGAGAGATTTGCTAGAAATACAAGCCTCAAATTCATACTAATGTTATCATGATACAAAATTATGTGCCCTACTTATCCAGCAAGTCTCTCTGAGGCCCTTTTTTAAAAGTCGTTTTAAAATATTTCTGTATCACTACATTTGAAAAAAAATTCAGTAGCCACGATGGCACAGAAGTCATATGAACCCATCTAATCTCCATCAAATTACCTTCCAAAAAACTATGATATAATGCCACAGGACAAATTCTGGAGCAACATAACTCACAAAAAGGTAAAGCAAAATAATTTTTCAGTCCAAAACAACTTAGGAGGGTGACATGAGGGATCTAGTATATAATGGTGAAGTTAAGGCAAGTGTACCAGGAAAGGCCCCACCAGGACAAGAGTTTGGGCCCTGGGCATAGCAAAAGCAGCAAAAAAAGGCTTCCAGAGCTCTCAGCTACAAAAAGTAATGGGGGTTGGACAGCTGTTCAGAAAGATATTATAGGGGTCCTTTGCTAGTTATGGGTGTAAGTCTCTTGCAGTACTACCCATATACACTACCCATATACAGATCCTGGAAGCAGTCCTGGAGCCAGCTCTCAAAGAGAGAAGGAACATCAGCACTTGTTGCCACAGGAGAACAACGACTCTAGTCAGTTCCAAGGAGGAAAAAAATACCAGTGGTTACCCCCAAATCAGGGCACAGGCCTAGAAAGTATTAAACATAAGTCTCTTAACATCATACCACCTTGGAAGAACTAAAAATACATAGATTCCCAGAGCTAGTTGTGAAGGCATCTGCACAAAGAACTTGAAGCCTTGAATAGAGCTCTCTTCTCCTCAATTATAGATAACCAAATTTATAGGTATTTAAAAAAAATAAAACAAAAAGACTAGGAAATGAGCAAGCAACAACAAAAAAAATCCAGAAGGTTTTTTGTGTGACAGAGAATCCCAAAACACAAATTCAGAAGACAACAAAGTCAATACTGCTACAACCAAAGTCCCCAAGAAAAATCTGAATTGCTCTCAAGGCTAAAAAGAATTAATGTAGGAGCACAGAAGGGATTTAAAAATCAAATAAGAGAGAAGGAAGAAAAATGGGAAAAAAAATCAAAGTGATATAAGAAAATCATTAAAAAAAAGTCAACATCTTGGCAAAGGAAGTACCAAAAAAACCTGAAGAAATTATTCACATAAAAAAAAGTATAGACCAATTTGTAAAAGATGACAAAAATCCAATTAAGAGAAGAACGCCTTAAAAAAAAACAGAATTGGCCAAACATAAAAAGATATACAAAATGCACTGAAGAGAAGAATTTCTTAAAAGGCAGAATTTTTCTCTTTATGGAAAAAAAGGTACACAAATTCACTGGAGAAAAAAGACTCCTTACAAAATAGAAATGGCCAAATGGAAGGGGAAGAACAAAAGTATTCTCAAGAAAATCATGCTTTTAAAATTAGAATTAGGAAAGTGAAGCTAATGACTATATGAGACATCAAGGAACAATTAAACAAAGTCAAAAGAATAAAAAAAATAAAATATGAAAATTCTCACTGGAAAAGCAACTGACATGGAAAATAAATCCAAGAGAGATAATCTAAGAATTACAGATCGCCTGAAAGCATGATTTTAAAAAAATCTTATATGTCATTTTTCAAGAAATTATCAAGGAAAACTGCCCTGATATGCTGAAACCATAGGACAAAAAAGAAAGTGAAAAAATCTACCAACTCTGGAATGAAATCCCAAAAAGTTGACTCCTAGGAATATGTAATAGCAACCTCTGAGAAGAAGATGGAGATCAACATGAGTGAAAACAGACAGTTATGGAATTTGGAATTTACTCAGATGCCATGAGCCAAGGGGCAAAATGCAGTTGCTGCCACCACTATAAAAACCCAGGAGCTGATGCTTTAAGGGTCTCACTCTTGAGAACAGGGACCTAGGTGGTGGGTGGTTAGGCCTATAGACCTGCTCTAGTACCTGTATCCTGTTGCCCTGATTATCAATTCCTCTATTGGTGAATAGAGCTGAGAGAAATACCAAACATCTAATTGCCAAGAAGAACTTCATCAAAACTTGCTCCACCTGGTCAAAGCCACAGTCCGGCCTGACCAGGGCCGAGAGGGAGAAGGGACCTCTCCAGCCAGCTGCCATTTTGATTGACAACTGATTATCCAATATCAGCACCTATAGTCTAGTATAGCCATCCTCAAGACCATCTTCCTCATCCTTGATCCTACCCCTTGAATTATTATAATTAAATCCTTGAACTTACTTAGGTGAAGGCTATTATTATTCTAAGGATCAGTTTGATAGTCCATCATTCAAGAGGAAGGGGAATACTTCAGCTAAGCCACAGTCAACCACGTTATTCCAACATCATTAATAATTATTTCACTATAAACATCCATCCATTAACGCAACCCCAAGCCAAGTTTCCAGAGAAACTGTGTGAGTCAGTTCACAGATTCTCACTCAGTTACTTAGGCTTGGGCACTCAAAGTGGGGCTGGTGCTCAGCTGAGTAATAAATATTGGGGGGCCTGGTGTTCATCATCAATCCTTGGTGTTCACCTAGGTTTCCCATGCTTACTCAGTTATGTCCTTATACAATCTGAGGATCTTGGGCCATCTCTTTATCAGGCCCAAGATCAGGACCAGAATCATCATACCGCCAATAACAAATATTACAGCCAAATTCCAGAACTCTCAGGTCAAGGAGAAAATATTACAAAAAAGGCAAAAAGAAACATTTAAAAACTGAGAGCCACAGTCAGGATCACACAAGATTTAGCAGTTTCTACAATAAAGGATCAGAGGGCCTAGAATAGATCCAAAGGGCAAAAGAGCTAGAACTTTAACCAAGCATTATTTAGTCAGGAAAACAGCATAATCCTGTAGAGTCAAACATGGGTATTTAATGAACTCGAAGACTTTCAAACATTACTGATGAAAAGAACAGAAGTAAATGAAAAATTTGACTCTCAAATACAAGACTCAAAGGAATCATGAAAAGGAAAAAGGAAAAAAATATATACTTAATATAATTAAGCTGTATACATCTCTACATGGGGAGATGATTCTTGTAACTCCAAGAATTTTTTATCATTATTAGGGCAGTTAGAAAAAATATACATAGACAGAGGACAAGGTTAAATATTGGTTAAATATAATAGGATGTTATAAAAATAAAATTAAGGGGTGAGGAAGAAGCATACATTTGGAGGAGGGAAAAAGAGAATGGGGTACATTATTTTGTACAAAAGTGGTATGAAAGAGCTTTGGCCATGGAGATGAAATTGGGGGTGATAGGGAGGGAATATGTGAACTTTACTCTCATCAGAATTGACTCAATGAGGGAAGAACATACACAATAAACTGGGTTTAGAAATCTAGCTTATCCTTCAGGATAATAGGAAGGGGAGGGAATAAGAGAATAGGAGGGTAGCACTAATAGAAAAGACGGCAAATTGGGAGAGGTAGTTGTTGAAAACTAACATGAGGAAGCAAGAGAGAGAATAATACATAGTAAATATAATGTTGCAAATTTTTTTGCAAGTCTCACAAAAATGAGCTTATTTCTCAAATACATAGAGAAATGAGTTGAATATATGCAAGTAATTCCCCAAATAATAAATTGTCAAAGGATGTGAATAGGCAGTTCTTGGATAAAGTAATTAAAGCTTTATGTAGTCAAGCAAAAAAAAATACTCTAAATCAGTATTAATTAGAAAAATGCAAATTAAAACAACTCTTAGGACCACTCACGCCTATCAGATTGGTTCTTATGATTGAAAAGGAAAATGACAAAATTTGTAGGAGGTATGGGAGAATTGAGGCCTTCATGTACTATTGGGGGAGTTGCAAAATGATGCAATCATTCTGGAGAGCAATGTGGACCTATATCCAAAGGGCTAAATAACAGTATAGCAACTTGGAGCCAGCAATAAAATTGCTAGATTTGTAACCTAAAGAGATAAAAAAACAAAGAGGAGTAGGACCTAAATATACAAAAGTATTCAAAGCAGATCTTTTAATAGGGGCAAAGATTTGGAAAGTGAGATGACAGCCATCAATCAAGGAATGGTTAAATAAGTTATTATTATGATGGAATAATTAATGTAGGAATGCTGCAAGAAATGACAAGAAGAAGGGGCAAAGGAAAAACTGGAAATATATAAACTGGAGGAGAGTGAAATATCAGGACCAGGAGAACACTGTACACAGTGACAGGAATGCCCCCTTTCCAGAAAAAAATATTACTTAGTGCCCCCTGTCACATACTATCACCACCCCCTTACAGTTATTAATGTACCTGTGGCCAAATGTACCTGTGGCTATCACTGCCTCCTGGATCGCTATAGCACCCACCAGGGGGTGGTGGTGCCCACTTTGGGAATCACTGTTTACATGATGGCATATATAAAATCTATATGAGATTGCTTACCAGCTCAAAAAGTGGGGGATGGAAGAGAGGGAAAGAATTTGAGATTCAATATTCTTTTGAAAAATGTTGAAAAACATTTTACATGTAATTGGTGAGAAGGTAAAATAAAATTTGGAAATTAAACAAAATTCCCTATATCAAATAAACATCGCATTTCATCTCTATAACCCTGGGAGGAAGAGGTTTTATTATTACTCCCATTTTTAGAAAGGGAAACTGAGGCTAAAAGAGATGAAAATTATTTGTCATGGGTCATAGAGCTAGTAAAGAGCTAAGTATGAATTTCAATCCAGGTCTTCCTCACTTTAAGGCCAGTAGGGATACTCCCAATAGCCACTACAATGATAGTTCTCTAAATTTGAAGAAACTTAAGTAGGTTCTCCTATGCTCTTCAATTCTAATATTGACTAATCAAAGTCCTCTCTGGTCAACTTACTGTGAACATCCTATCTGCATTATAAACCACTAAAGCACAGAACTCCTGACCACATGAGTTCCATCAACCTCATTCTCCCTTGTAAGTGGGCTTATAGGTATCCTCCACCATATTTATTTTATGGTTAATTGGTTATTCTTTGTAGATTTTCATGATGTTTCATACTCACCATATATATCTATGCATATGCTAAGCATAAGTACCATTACCTCTATTGTTCAGGCACATGTCATCATGAACATTCAAATGAGAAATAATTTACATTAAAATTGGACATGATTAAATTATGTTTTCAACAACATTTAAACATATTTTCGTGTTGTTATTGATATGTGTGTATACATATGTAATTACTAAAATATACTTATGTATGTGCCATACTGTATGTATACTTTAAGTAGAATATAAATTTCTTAGGGCAAAAATTATTCTAAATTTCTCTTTGTACCTACAGTCCTTAGGTCAGCATCATGAACATGGTAGATAAGAAATTTTTTGGATTGAATTGATTACAGTTATCTTAGACATTGAAGGAAACCAAGAAGTATATTCAAGAACTGAGGTTTCTGAATCAGTTAGTTTGACCCTAACCTAGAAATTCAGTATATGTCTTTTTATAGAACAGTTAAAAATGTATGGAATATTCATTCTTAATTCATGTAACTGTTTAATTCATCGTTATACTTCCATATTTCAAAGTAGTCTTTTAAAAAAAGGAATAAAATTACTTTAATTCCTTGATTTCCCATTATATTTATATGTGTACATATATGTGTATATATGTATACATTTTATATATTTTGTAATTCAAAAACAATTTCATCATTATTCAGTGAAATAGTTGGACCACACTTCATCATTTTTTTAAGATCTGTGCATTCATCAGGTCACTAAAAACACAGAAAGTCCAAGGCTGGAGCCTAAATTCATGACTCAAAATAAAAGGTCTAAGCCGTGTAGCCATATGCTAAAAACTAACAACCAAGGTAAATCGCTCAATTTGCTATTTTTATACCTGAGGATGTACTTCAGAGAATCCAGATGGACATATGGTTTCTTAGATGGCAAGTTATAAGACTTATTCAGGTGGCAAGTGAGAAAATATGCAAAACAAAACAAAAAATTGTGGGTCAACAAAACATGAATTAGAAAATAACTATACTCAACTTTCTACAGAGCTGTAAGAAACAACAAAGTTATTTTAAGGTGAGTAAGTAGTATACAGATTTAGGACAGAGAGAGATACATAAATATTCTTTGACTATTCCCAATCCCTTCCAACTATACAGACTCATTTGTGCACCCAGAACTTACACATACCCATCAAAAAACATTTATTAATCACCTACACTCTGTGCTAAACACTGAGAATGAAAGTTTAAAGAAAAATAAAGACAGTCCTTAACCTTAAGGAGATTACATTCTAATAAGGTATGGAAAAGTCCAGAAAGTCAAGACGAGAGGAAGGAAAGGATTGAGGGAGTAAACATGTGCCTGTCTGGGAACTGCTCAAACTGGAGATATCAAGAGTATGGACAGAGGGCCAGACACATATTTCAGGGCAAAAAAAAAAGCTTCTGGAACATGGGAAAGAAGACTGGAGAGTCAGGGAAAGATCCAGAAGATGATTGAAGTACACATGAGCACACACCAGCATATATATATATATATATATNTGAAGTATGGACACAGTTATATGCTCACATACTTGAGCATTATTAAGAAGAGAGAACAACATTGGACTTGGACTCAAACTAGGCATATGACCTGGAGAAAGTGGTTTAATTCTCTCAGGCTCAATTTCCTTATCTACAAAATGGATATAATGTTATTTGCACTATAATCTATCCCACAAAATTTTTATAAGAATCAAAAATGATCATGAGGCGGAAGACCTCTCTATTAATGAGAAACATTATTATTTATCTTAATAACAAAATATAAATAATATTGAGAATATTAAATACATATGTATTTAATATTCTCAATATTATTTATATTTTTATATGTATTCAATGTAATTATATGTATTTAATATTAATATTAATATTAATATTAACATTTTATATGTATTTAATGTAATTATATGTATTTAATATTAATTAAAATAAATAAAATAAAATATATTTATATTTTCATATACATTATTTATTATATTTTATATATACACATCTCTGCAAGTAGACACTGAAACTCAGAAATGAATTCAATACTCACTGATGGAGCACTCACTACATACTAGATGTTGTGGGCATACAAAAATGAATAAGGTCTGATCTATCACTGAAAGGCCCTAAAAATCTAGAATTAAATCTAAGTTACTGGTACATAGAAATGCTTGAAACTTTTAATACTAATTCTTATTTTAGTTTCCTTCCAGGTCATTAAAAAAAAGTAATTTCCATTGTTTTATTGTGCTAATATAAACAGTTGATATTTTAGTTGTACTTAAACTTGCAAAGTACTTAATAAACATTGTCTCATTTGATCACACAACCTCCTTTTGTGGTTAGTATGATTATCTCAGTTGTACATATTTTTAAACTGATGTTCAGTGAGTTTAAGAGACTTGCCCATGGTGACAGTTTGTATGTGTCAGAGGCAGGATTTCAATACAGGTATTACTGACTCCACTATCTCCAGCATTTTATCTACTAAATTATGCTGCTTCTTTAACATAAAAATTCAGGCTGATACATTAGTAGCAACACATTTTTAGAAATGTATTAATCATTTTACTGGGTTCATTTAGTTTTCAAAAAAGCAGTGGGATAAGAAAAAATGATTAACCAGTTTGAACTAACTATTGACAGGCACCTTGGGCAATGCAAAGCAGAACAATCATATTTCTTCCAGCAAAGAGTAGCTTTCTATCCTAAACATCAACCAGAGTCAGAATCTGTGCACTAGTGTGAGTGCTATTTTTATGGAAAATAATTTTAACATGTACAAGGAGATAATAAAATGATGCTAGAAGGACTTCACAATTCTAGCTTTTCTTGTATCTCATTTTTATTTTTTTAAGGCTTCTATTGTAGCTGAGTTAGTTTTAGCACAAAGGCTCCTATAGTACTTTTCCTTAAATAAAGTGCCAAGAATGTCCCATGACCCCCAAATTTTACTGATCAATTTTTTTTATTCTTTAAAAAATCCCATCTACAACTTATCTTGCTATTGACTTGTCAGTGTTTCAAAAGGGCACTCACTAATTAAGTCAGCTGTGAAAGTGATAGTTAGACTCCACTTACTTTCAAAACAGCCTGCTTGCCAAGATGTTCCAAAATCAAATGTAAAGTTTAAATATTGAAGATCAAAACTGTTGTGAATTCTGCTGTAAATAGCTTATTCCACTGTAATATAAAGCTATTTTCCCCAACTTTAGAAAATAGCTAGCTTAAACACTTAAAAAGATTATCTATGTAGATATACACTTATACACTGACCACATGAGCAGATATCTGCAGATATCTATGAATTGTATAAATATATGTACCTTTCTATTAGTTTAGTTCTATATAATATACTATGTCAAATGGATATATAGTGACACAGACAGATACATGTTATATGTGTGTACTTATATATGTATTGTTAGTTTTATTATATTTTCTATGTACATGACATATATTACACTCTTTCCTCCAAATATCATAAGCTCTGAGAGGACAAAGACGGTAGCATTTTTCATTTAATAAAGAATCTAGCATAGTATTTTTTTAAAATAGCCA
This sequence comes from Gracilinanus agilis, assembly GCF_016433145.1. NCBI lineage: Eukaryota > Metazoa > Chordata > Mammalia > Didelphimorphia > Didelphidae > Gracilinanus > Gracilinanus agilis. The sequence continues at coordinate 570,508,647 of NC_058132.1, read as the reverse complement.
TTTAATAAATTCTTATTGAATGTTTGGATTTTCTTTAAGACTACTTGCATAATTCTACCTCTGTGAACACGCTCAAGTTTTCTCACTTGTCATATATTGTGGGCATACCTATAAGTGTACGAATACACCTATATATACCTACTTATGCATATACACACACCTATCCTTGTCACATCTCTATTATTCGCTCCTGGAGTTCAGAGACAGAATTTTATTTCTATCCCCCTAGAAGTAAGCACAGTTGCTTGCATATAATAATCTCTAAATAAATATTTGTTTAATAAATCATTTTAATCAATCACTTCACAAGTGAAAAAGCAATTTTCTAAAAGGGTTGTTATAAAACTCTAAACTCCAATTCAAATTATATTAAGTATCATCTTTATAACTGTAGTGTATTTTCAATTATTACCAGTTAGCATTGTAGCATAACTCATGTAAAACCCTGAATAAATGTCTGTATATGAGACTGTGCATATATGCTTGGGGCTGGTGACCTAAATTATAATGTAACAGTAAAGGGTTGATTCCAACATGGAAATGCTCAAACATTTGAAGTCTAATTAGGGAAGAATAATGAAGGGCTATCTCTGTCAATATCTGATCTTCTCTCCATACTAGCCCAGAGAAGGTAATAGCCTAAAGTGAAATAAAAAGTTGGGGGTCAACAAAGATAACTGGAAAGATTTGCCGATAATGAAAATATCAAAAAAGAAAATTACCCTCCCCTACATCGTCGATCCATGAAACATAACTAGCGGAAATGACAGGGAAATGGATTTTGGTTCACTCTGAGGAGCAAATCCTTAAGAAGAAGAAAGTCATTTAAAAAATGAAACGTGTTACTTAATTGGTTGGAGAAGAGGCAGCTCATGGCACAGTGGATAGAGCACTGGACCTAGAGTTCAGGGAAACTCAAATTCAAATCTGGTCTCTGATACTTACTATCTTTGTAGTGCTAAGAAATCCACTTGGCCTCTATCTGCCTCAATTTATTCATCTATAAGATGGGAATAATTAATAGTAACAATACCTTTTGCCTACCTCCCAAAGCTGTTGTGAAAACAAAATAAGAAATACTTGTGAAACATTTTGTAATCCTTATCGCATAATAAATTCATAAAAATTAAGTCAGCATTGTTGGATACTTTTTAGCTATCAAGAAGATGGTTATCATTTTCAGAACTTTCTAACTTGAAATATAAACATTTTTGTGTATTTATTAAACATTCATTCAGAAAGTACTTATTACTCCTTTCCTATACAGCAGGCACTATGCTAATTCCTAGGATGAAAGAAAGTCAAAACACATAGTGACCAACTTTCAGGAGATTCGATTCTAAAGGGGTAAAAAACACACAAACAACTATATATGTATAAAATATGGTTCCCTTCTGGACTTCCTCTGTTATGCTTTAATATACCTTTTCACCCTGAAAGCTCAACCCAATCTTGGACTTCATATACAGGAAAGTGCCTTCATCCCCTGCATCACCTCACTCTGACTGGCAGGTTTCTTTCATTATCTCTGTCTACATCCACTCCAACCTCTCCAGACTGCACTCTTGTCATTCCTCAAGGACCTCCTCTCCAAAATCACCCCAATCCCCACCTTCAAGCCTCCTTTTATGTGTTGTTTTATCCCCATTAGAATGTAAGCTCCTCAAGGGTAAGGGCTGTCTTCCTGCTTCTATTTGTATTCTCAGTGTTTAGCACAGTACCGGCACATCATAAGCACTTAACAAATGTCTTTTGATCTGGCAGTGACAAAGGTAAAAAGGTACAGTAATTTCAGAGTGAAGGAAGTGGCGACATTCTATAAGGGAGCTCATAAAGCATTGGTCTTAGAAAACTAGGAAGCCAGTTTACCACCCAAAGCACGCCATTTATTCTCTCTGAATGTCAGCTTGTTTGTCTATGAAGAGAGAATAACCTACTTCACAGGACTGCTGTGAGGATCAAATAAGGTGATATATGTGAAAGGTCTTTGTAGACCACGTGCACCAAAAAATATGTTATTAGCAACACTACTGTGCTTATTAAAGGTATAGCACGGCAAATCTTCTCTGGAGAAAACAACAAAAGTTTTAGAGACATTCCCCTGTGCATGTACTCTACCAAGTGATCTTCTAGGAAACATTAATTAGGAATAATCTGTCAAGAGGCCCTTGTGAATAACCCGGCATAAGAAGGGCACACATCAAATTGCCTCGAAGTATATGTAAACACACAGAGGCTCTTAGATTTCTTAGGGACCTCCCTCCACTCATGTAGCTCATAATTCATCTGTGGCCTCGGAAGTTGCTTAAGGGAGACACCTCAAATTTAAGTGACTTGCCAGGGTTACATGTTTCCTGAGTTCCAGAGGCCAGGTTTCAATTCTTTTCTTCACTCTAAGATAAATACTTTATTTCTTATGCCATGTTGCTGCTGTCTACAAGGAAGTTCATCACGCCATGGTCTTAGAAAACTAGGGTGCCAGTTTACCTCCCAAAACATGTCACTTTTTCTAAAAAATTATATCAAATGTCTTTTTTAAATGGTCCTAGAGAGAGAAGGTAGGAGTGAAAACTTAGGTAATGTTTAATTTGTTTTTTCTAGTAAAGCATTAGAAGTGAAAAAAAAAGCAGATATCACTAATTGTACCACTGCACCTAAATTTTATTCATACAGTTGTGTGAGTTCCATGTACCCATCTCACAGAGAAGCAAAGAGGAAAATGTTTTCATCTCTCCTATTCTTATGAAACATGTTGCTAAAGTAATTCTTTATTACTCTTTTTCTTTTTTCTCCTTTCCTTCTTTTTTTTACTTCCCTTTGTTTTTCATCTTTTCTCCCTCTTTTCTCTTTCTCCTTTTTCTTACTTTTCTCTTTTTCTTTTTTTCTTTTCTTTCCTTCCCTAGCTTTATTACTCTTTCCCTGTCTCTTTCTCATTTTTTCTTCTGTTCTCTTTCCTTCTTCCTTCCTTCCTTTCTTTGTCCCTCTCCCTCTTTTTCTTCTTTCTCTTCTTCATCTGTATCTGTAAATTCAGTATTGTATGGAACTATTTGAGTGAAAAATCTCTTCGACATATTATCTATAACTTATTTTCTTTGAGAATTGCCCTGGAACACTGGGAAATCAAGTATCTTGCCCAACATTACAGAGATGGTATACATCAGAGGCAGAGCATAACAAAGTCTTCTCGATTCCAAACTTAGCTCTCCCTAAACTATACCATACAGCTCCACAAGAAAATTATTAGAAAAAAATAGAAAAGTAGTAAAATTATTTCCTAATTTATTCTTGAGTTATAGCCATCATTTCAGTAGCTTCTGAGATATCCAAGAGGTATCCAACAAAATGAGACCAAAATAATTACCTTTTTATTCAAAAAGCACTTAATTTCTCTTATGTAACAAGCTTACCTATTTGATTTGAAAGATCATCCAAACAGGAGTGACATGTGTCTCATACCTCATTGCAATGAGAACCATTTTTTCATGCTGAATTAATAGGATAGAAATGCTTGTGATTTCAACAGCTGTTGGGAACAGTGGGATAGCTTCCACCAACATACTGACAGACTTGTGCCCCCTTATATGGATGTGTTTAGATAAAACATGCATACCAACAGTCTGTCTAGAGTAAGCTAATCTTGAACAAATAATAATTAATTCCACCAAAGGCAGATACAGAGCAACTCCTTTCTCCCCAAGAGAATGTGCATTTTTGTAATGTGTGCATGGAAGGGTAATTTGTTGTGCACATAAAGTAAATTTTATGATTTGAAGCAGGTGAGTGGCTAGCATTGTAGCTGTCTGATTAATTATCACAGCAAGAGACGATTAGGATTTGCCAACATAGAGAACATTTTTACTTTGCTCAAACACATTATTACCCCCTTAAATCCCTTCCCTAGCTTTCAATTGCCTTCTGCTTAAAATTTAAATGTTTGTTCTTCATCTGTCTTGGTCTCTTCTCAAGAATACAGCTACTAGCTGATTCATTCTCTTCATTTCTGTCAGACACATGGTATCTTTTGATTCAGTTGTCATTTTGGTCTCTCCCTCTCTCCATTCTCTGTGTATCTTATTTGATATTTTTATCCCACATATCTAATATTTGTGTTGTCTCTAAATGGCATGAAATGGATCAGAGTCCGTTGGTGTTCATGTTATGGTGAGGGCACTTAAGGATGGTCCCCGGCTTGTTGAGGAGATCCTCTATGATAGATTTATGTGAATTTATGGACCTAAGAAAGGCAAAAGATAGGTTGACACGAATAAGCCATGATCTGCATCACTGAAGAGAGTACCCACATTGATGAGAACGGGATGCTATTTAAGTGTCAGAATCTGCAGCTGGATTGTAGATACAGTACATGGGGACTAGTCTCTTCTTTATATAGTAGCCTAGTAGACTCATTCTATGCCTGCGGTACCTAATAAAGAAATATGTTTTGATAGCTTTGCCAAGTTCAGAATGATATGAATGAAGATAAAAATTGAGTTTGATGTGAATGATTTTTTAATTTGAAGTACTGAATACAAAACTCAAAAAGTCTACGTAGGGGGGAAAAGTATAATAATAGAATATTGTTTATCATCTCCTGGAAATAGCTGAATAATTACAAGGAAGCTTCAGAATCCCTTCCCAATACCAAAGCAAACAAAAAAACTGGAAATAGTTCTATTCATAGCAAAGGTTAGTGTTCATTCTTTGCCCAACAATTTCATACAATTTGCCTTCTATATAGCCCATAGAATTTATATGTTTATTTAAAAAGAAACATGAAAATACATGTACTTTTTAAAAGATTTCTTTTTTAAAGTAAAATGTTTGAATAGTACAAATGCCTCACATTTCTAGGACCTTAGAAAATTATTTTTACTCTTTGAATGTGTTTTTATAAAAAATAAACTGGGAACTGGCGTAAAATAACATTTCTAGCTCTAATAATCCATGGTTCTTCCTAGCTCCAATAGTTTATGAGTCAAGATGGTAAATTGTTACTATCAAGTTAGATTTCTCTTTGAGGCTTAGAAATGTATTCCTCGCTATAACTTACATGGCTTCCTATAACATATTTTCTTTTGTTTCCCTTTTGTTCTTTCCTCTTGCCCCATCATTTTTCTTGTATATCTTAGCAGTGGTATGCTAGTAAATATTTAATAATCAGTACACACATAAACCAGCATGTATGTAGCCGTGTGTATGTGTAAAGCTTCCTTTAAAACACAGAGGGAAAGTATTCTCTGGCCACTGTAAGCAGCTTATCAATGTGTTATGTATAGATTTTCTTTAAAGGGCCAATGCCTATATGCTGATACCAACCAATAACACTGACAGTGTGGAGAATCTCTGCCTTCCTCCAGAAAGCCATAAGACATGGCCCTAGAGATTATGGAGGATCAGAATGACTGAACACACTCTTATATGAACACATAGCACCCTTCTAAAGAATTATTGCAGTGATACTTGAATGGTCTACTGGGCAGCAGAATGGGAAAAAAGTTGTGAACTTCTTCCCTCTGTGATTTGTTATGGTTTGACTACTGTGCACTCATCCACTTAAAGAATAAATTTGACTTTTGACAACTGCATAAACCCAGCCAATGTACAAACATTATAGAGGTCATCTCATCAAACTTTCCCTGTAAAGTTATTCAACAGTAACAAAACAGACAGTTTGAAAAGCATCTGCTCTGTACCCTGTATCCTTGCGGGTTTTGGTCTCTCTATCTCTTGGCAGCTGCTTAAATCATTACTATAGGCTCGTCAATGTAATCAGTACCCTAAGGCTGCCCTACCTCTCAGATTCACAACGCGCAATGGGACATATCAGCAGTTTGAGCTTTTCTGCTTGGATGTGCATGTTCTGTACCATTGACCCCAAAATACTAAGGTCTAATGAATTGGCTTTAATGGTTTCCTTACCTACTTAAATGTTTTCGTTTTAATTGCTTATACTATCCAATGTCCTGAACTACATTGAAAAAGTTCACAGCATAGATGCTAATGGCCCCTTTCTAATTACTACATAATGAACAAAGGTCTGACAGAGCAATTTTAGAGGTTAGTCACAACAATTAGTAACCAGCTTCATATGTATATAAATATATATACAGTGATTTGACATACATATATATATATGCATTCCATAAATATATAGGTATATCACATATAAAATGTGTATAGTCATAGGCATATGTATATATACCTGCTTATAGATGTAATAGCAGAATTTTGAACTTTTTGCTATAAATGGGAATAAATCTGTATGTCTTGATTTAGTTACATAACTACCTGAATATATATTTGAGTCATTTAAAATGGTGGAATAAATATTTTTGTTTTGGGAATATAAACACAACTTAAAATTAAATTCTCAATTTATCTGACAGCACTTGCAACTTCAGCTTAATATACTCTCCCACAAGTGTACTTAAATCTCATGGATCATCTCTCTGGGGTTGAGTTTAAACTAAATTTCCACATTGATTCAGTATTATAATACCCTAATGCAAAGCGTTAGGGTCAAATCGTCTCTCGCCAACAAGGTATGTTTTCTTCAATGATTAATTTACTTTAATAATTTCTGCACAGAAAGCTTTATGCCACTGAAGGTTTGGGGGATACTATTTTTATCTTGCAAATACTCATGTACAAAGTTCCTAAATCTGTTTTCATTACTAGAAGTTGGTGGTTTCCTTTAGTTAGAATTTATATGAACTTAGTGGCTCACAATCCAAAGACAAGTGACTTAAAAAACTGAATAAAGTAAAATATCTTTTTCTAGGGGAAAATTAAACCTCATCAGAAATGAACTGGGGAGGGGATAGATATACTTTCAAATTTATCATTTAGGATAAAAAATCTTAAAAAATTTGTGATTAACATAAATACGTGAGTCAAAAAGGACAGAAAAATCTACTGTTTATTTATTGAAATTATAATAATAAGTTATTGAATCTTTAATAGCTCTCACCATCTCTAAAATATCCAGTGATTCCTCTCATAATACCAAGGAGTGGTAGAGTGGAATTATTACTCAGGCAAATGGCTAATAGTAAGTTTTTTATCTATTCTCATACAGGACTATGTGACATAGGTTTCCCTCTAATACAGGAGACTTTTGTAGTATTGATACTCAAATTCATGTGACTCAAAGACCACATCTCCAGTTATTTTTAACCAATAGTCATGTCACTAATACTACTAGTCTTATATAGCCTACATCATATAATGTTCTGCTCCAGAAATTAGAGAGAATGAAAGTACAGGGAAGAATTTTTGTAAGTTTTATTTCTTAAACTGAAGTAATATCATTTGTGTAAAATGGACAATATATTATATAGGCATAATATATTCAGCAAGAACTTTTATGTCCTTTATAGAGTCTTAGGCCAATGGACCAAACAACAGCATTTTTATCCCAGGTTAAATATTTTGGAGACCTTAAAAGCATCATAGCACGGGCCTGAACTCCATATCTAACCTAGTTCAAACCATGTATTCTACCCATCTCATTTTATTAACATGCCAGCATTTCCCCAAAGCTCTCCTCCTCAACTTCTTCAGGGACTCAAGCATCTGTGGCATCTATATTTCATAACAACATAGGTACATTGTGTGTTTTTGAAGTAATACAAACACACAGTGAATTCACTAAGGGGATTTTATTTCATTTTACAGACACATGAAAAAGGATAACATTGTGCCCCTGGCACAATTCTCCCATCTCCCTTTCCTGTTTGGATCGCCCAATAACTTCAAAGAGAAATCTCTACCAAGAGAGTTGGGCAAGGTTTGTAATGTGCAAATCTAAGGTCTTTAATGTCAAGACATAAAGTAGCAGTAATTCATTGTTAAACACCCTCTCACACAATCCTTCTTCGATTTAACTCCCCCTGCATCACTATATGAGGCCAAGTTCATTGAATTGGACTTCCCCAGCCACAGGCTTATCTCTTTTGAACCAGTCTGGCAATAGGAAGGAGATTGTCCCAGCTGAGTGTGTTGATGTACTGTTTCTTGACATGCAACACAAATATCACATGGGAGAGACTGCTGTACCTAGTGAGCCTCCATTGTTCATCTTCCTGTACTTTGTCATTTCTCTGATGTATGGAATGCACAGAAATTATATTCCTTTTGTATTGGTCCAAAGCAAGGCAAAGTTAAGGATGAGGAAGACTTCTATTGCAGGTCATTAAAAAGCATGATGTTAAAATCTTCCTGAAAGGATCATTTTTCTTTTGCTCCTATGTCCCCTCAGGAAAATACTCCAAATATCTACTGAGGATTTACTTTAGATAAAATAGGCATATCTCCCCTTAAATGCACCTTACCTTCAGAATTGACAGATTAGGAAGTTTATTTAATTTATCCACTCTGCTATATAGAAGGCTTAATGACACTTAGGTTTGTGTCATTTATTGTAACACCAATTCCATCAAAGTCTTCTCTCCTCTCCTGTGTCAGGTGAACCCTAGACATAGTGATATCCACAAAAAGGAGAGTGAACAAGAATTGACTTATCCCTTAAGTGCTGTCATATTATTTTGTCTTTGTGTCTTCATGCTTCAGATTTTAAAAATTCACAATTAATTTCACAAAACCTCAGGAAGGGATATCAGAATTCATTTAATCCAGTGGTGTCAAGCCAAAAAGAAACAGAGGCAATTAAACCATACAAAAGGATCAAAAGCACATATTCATTTTATTTATTTTCTACTATACTTTTATTTTGCTAAATATGTCCCAATTACATTTTATTCTAATTCTGACTGCACTCAGGCACATTGGGAGTATTCAACACCTACAATATAGTCAAATTTATACCTGAAATGGAATATATTCTGAAACATTATAGGTAATAGTTCATCTAGCCCTTATATGAAGACTCTCAGTAAATGACCAAGTTAGTGCCTTATAAGGCAAACCATTCCACTTTGGGACAGTTCTAAATGGCAAGAATAGGTGAAGAGATTAAAGAGTTTGTCAAAGTAATTATAGTTACAAATTAATAAACAGTGAGAAACACATGGAGGGTGAAAGTAAGTAGCAAAAACTCAAAGAGATAGATAGATAGATAGATAGATAGATAGATAGATAGATAGATAGATCACCAAGATACAATTTTCACTCTGGGTTGTTCTTTCTATACATACTCTTTTCCTTTCAGACTTCCATTGTACATAAAATATTATTTCTAAATATCAAAATGTCTTCAAGAAAAAAAATCCTAAATCTACTACCCAGACATTGAATTCTGATGAAGCATTTGTAGTCAAGGAAATGTAACCTGTCCTTTGAAGAGCAAGACAAATACTACCAAAAACTGTAAAAACAGTATATTGGCTCCTCCATTAAAGGGCACCCAGATAATGTAGCTGTAGCAAAAAGCTCATTAAAGACAGTTTATACAGTTCGCTGAATACAAATTTAGAGAAGCATAGCTTCAAAGGGAGAAGGGAATACAGACATCATCTATTCTGGCTCTCTCATTTTATAGATGAAGAAACTGAGGCCCAGGGGCACTAAGTGATTTTCCCAAGGTTACAATGATAGTAAGCATCAATTCTTTCCTTTAATCTTTGGGATGAATTGAAAATAATTCAATTAAATATTCTTTAATCATGGAGTACTAGAATCCTGTGCCAGCTGATGACCATTCCTGCCCATTTCGTTCTATAACTAGATTCTTGGCCTTGTCCCCCATTTCCTTTGTAATGGCTGTGACTTGAAATATTTACTCATAAGCTCCTAAACAGATTTCTTAGATTTGAGCTCTCCAGACACATCCTTTCAAGAATAAGCAAATTACTTTCCTGTATTACCTAAATTGCACTTATCTAAGAAATTTTGAATCCTTTAGAATTTCATAAGGAGGCATAATTGCTCCTACTTTCCCCAAAAGCTAGCTGCCTACTTTGAAAAATTATATAATTCTGAAATTTTAAATGAAACAATTGAAACTAAGATAGCCACAGCTTCTATTGTTAAAGGTTATGAAATTCAGATTTAAGATAGCAAACAGAATTACACATTCTTATTCCTACCAAGAAATCAATAGTAACCTGCTGACTTCCTTGAGTTAGTAAAATTTGTTAAGCAAACTTACAAGGGAAGAACAACTTTTAAAAATCCTATTGCAGTTTGATAATCACAGTATAAATAAAATCAAGAATACTGATCTAGAATTTCACTATAATAAGGAAAAATATCATAGGAAAAATAGATTTTATATCAAGGAAATTATCCTTTTAATTATGGTTAGCCAAAAATTTCTAGAAACTTTTAAATGTTCTTTACTTAAAGTCAATAATTTGATTACTCTTCTGAAGCTCAGATTTTTAAGCCCCCTCAATCTATAACATTTATCATTTACTATAAGCTACAAACATCATATAAGAGTTAAAAGATTTTAACTATTGATATATATATACATATACTTAAATAAATGTATTTGTGTAAAAAGATATGTTATATGGAGCATCTACTAAGCAGTTTGAAAATTCAAATTTCACTGAAATGCTTTTTCTCTCTTGAAGCACATGTCCTTACTATTTAAAAAAGACTTTAAATATACATTTAAATAAACAAGCATCTTATGTTTCCTCCTTCTACCTATTTCTTTTTAACAACTTAGCTTATAAAAGGGCTCAGGAATTATTAGATTATTTTAAATTTTAAGATGTAACTATAAAGAGTATTTTACAAAATAATGTCTTCAGTGGTGACTATAGTTTTACACATGGTAAAGACATTAGCTTGACTGTGTCTGCTTGAGTCGACTCTTATTAGCTGGAAAGAATTGAGCACTTAGATGATTTTTTAAATGAAAATGTTGATAAATTGTTTTGTTAAGAAAAAGAAGACAAACATAAAATTCAAGAAGATGATCTTGTGGAATGTCTAGGGATATCCTATGAGAAAAAAAATTAGATTGTCTTAGAAGCCCAAAGAAAACAACAATAAAGTCATAAAAATGACCCCATTCAAAAGCACACGATTTGAAGTAAGAGAATGTCTGAAGCTTTTGCCTTAGGTTCTAGATTCTTGTCTTTTTTATCATACAGATGACAAGAGACAAGATATGCCAAGAAGCAAGAAGCATGAAAACATGCCTGGATTTTTGGAGAGGTTACATAATATTAAGGATAAGTTAAGACAAATTTTTTCTTCAAATAAATCAAAAATTGAAAACCAGAATAATATTTCCATAACTAGAAATCCTATATCTAGTACACATCAAAATTGAAGCTAGTAAGCACAAGTTATTCAATCAGGGAAGAAGAGAATGATGACCAAGTATAACATTAAGTAATAAACTTGGCAAAACACAGAAATAATGGTATATCCTATATTTTAAACAGATATAAAACAGAAAAATAAAGACTGAAAAGTATAAATGATAAAAAGTAAAAAAAAATAGGATTTCAATTCTGAAAGAACCTCATTTAATTATAATAATTTGAAATATGCAGGCACATCAAGATGGGGTAATGAATAGCAGCATAAAGGCCAATGGACAAACTCAATTTAAACCTATAATGTATTATAATGGCCCCTTGAGGTCCATGTGGTTATCTTCTTTTTGCCTATAGGGAGTTTAGACAGTTAGAATCACTCTGAATCTCCAAGTAGGAAAACTACTAACATCTCCCTCAATAGTGTGTATACACCCCCCCACACACACACACACATACACACACACACACACACACACACACACACACACACACACATATACACACACACACACACACATATATTTAATCCCTGGCCCTTAGTGATTTAAGCAATTTCAGCTTACTGGAAATCATGATGGACCTTAGATATCCCCCAAGGATATGATGCCCTACTGTATACAGAACCCAGAGGGCAATGACAAAATCTAGCAGTCAGTTGGAATAGCTCTATTAGCTAAAGTCTTTCCACTTCATCAGATGCCTTTTGAAGACTTTTCCCTCTAAGTTATTTGATTAAGTATTTGAGCCTTGTTCTTACCTAATTAAGTATCAGAACAAAAATGGGTTGGGATGGTCTTAAATCCCTCACCCTTATAGAAGAAAGTGAGATTTGAACACAGGTCCTCTGATTCCAGGAAAAATATTCTTTCTGTTATCCCTTTAGTTACCATTGAAGAAGTAGAAAGAAAAGAAGTATGCAAAGGGATCCAAGATGAAAAAAGGTATCTATAGCCATAGAAGGAACTAATAGTATCCAGAAGCAAATTGAAGCACACCATTCTTCATTTATTTTTCTCTAGTGTAAGCAGTATGTATCTTGTTTCACAACATGATGAACATGGAAATATACATTGTAAGATGACATATGTAAAACGTATAGCATAATATCTGCCTTTTTGGGTAGGAGGGAGAGAGACAACACTGATTATAAAATGTTAGAATATTATTATTAAAATTGTATTGACATGAAAGCTAAAAAAGTAATAATGTTTTAAAAAGAAAAAAAGGAGTATAGAAAGCAAAAGACAAGTGATATGAAAACTTTAGATTTCCAAAAGACAAAGAAACTAAATAGACACCATAGTGAATAAGATTAAATATCACAATGAAATAGGAAAAACTATTATTCAATGAAGGGAACATGTTGCAATGGGAAATGTTCTTTGCTTCTGAGTAATAAAAAGTATGTTATCTTATCATGAAGGGTAAATGTTATGAACAATAGATTAGACAGAAGACAGGAAGGAATATTCTATGCATTTCTAAGGAAGCATGTAAAGTTTCCCTCTATTTAATAGTGATATTTCATCACAGATTATGTAGACCACACTAAAAGGACTAGTGGGGGAAGAGAGGTAATCCAAGTAAATACTGTTTATTAATAAATACTAAGCAAGAAAGTTGAACTTTTTATTAATTTTTTATGAACTTGGGATGAACAGAGCACAAAATAAGAAAGGAGGGAGAAAAAAACCTCAATAGCTGGCCCGCATTTGTCTTGATATTTAGTGAGAAGTTTATTTAATATAACTGAGGCTCAGGACAGTTAAAAGATATGGCCAAGGTCAAAAGCAACTGTTAAATCAGAAAGGGCTTAGCTAACTTTTGTTCTAAGTATATGAAATAAATCGGTTAAAATATTTTTCTACCAAAATAGGTAGCTTATATAAAATGTGTGGAAGGTAAAAGTGTCACTAAGTTATGCTCCTAATACTAACAGTAGAGAAGATTAAAAATAATTTCAAAATTATGAAAATATATAACGTTCTTCCTTAACTTTCTAGAGCCTGTTTCCCCAAAGGGAGGGCAGAAGGGAGACAAAGCAATCATTTAAGTATCCTATAACAGATATATGGGATGGAGTTCAAAGTCATTCTCTGGGCAAGTTCAACAGTTAAGGAGGCCACAGTTGATCACTTCAGCTTTCTACAGCCTAGTGTAAGTCACAGTTCCAGTGGGTAAACGTCATGATTTCTAGTGAATTATAACTAGGAAATAGCACTGAACTAGCAAAGGAGGAATGAGTACTGCCAAAAAAAACCTATTACAGCTTTGTATCATCTGGAGCTGATGAAAAACCTCTCAGCTTCCAAGAATACTCTCTCTATACTTGGATTATTCTGTCTAAACTCAGGATTTTTGTCCTTGTTTGGAACTGATTTTTATATAGATCTGCATGTGGCAAGGTAAAGCAAACTATTTGAAGTTATTCACAATTGATACACTAAGCTTAAATTATATGTGTGTGAGAGAGAGAGAGTAAGACAGAGACAGAGATGGAGAGAGAGGGAGTGATGAAGGGAGGGGGAGAAGGGAGGAAGTAGACAGAGAAAGAGAAACAGAGAGAGGCTTAAAATATATATTAAAAATGTTTCAAACAGTGCACAACTATGCTGAAAACCTGCCCTTATGAGCTTCTAGTTAGACAAATAGATGATAGATAGATAGATGGATGGATGGATGGATGGATGGATAGAACATCTATTAAGGTCTTACATTTTCCCAAGCACTGTGTTATGAGCTGAAGGAACTAAATTAAATTGAGACACTTTTTGAGTCTGTGAAAGGCCTATTTTGGGGGTCCAAGTGGAAAACCTTTGTTACTAAAATCATAGAAAGGTTTTAATGATATTTTAAACATATGGATATGGAATTTACACATGCTCTCTTTCAGACACAAAGATGACATTTATTGACTAAACATCAGTATGACAAGTGCTTTGAGGTTTGTTTGTTTTTTGTCATTAATAGGGGTGACTCACCTAACCATCCATGCTTTATAATAAATTTCAGGTTCATTCCTTTATTCAACAGACATTTATTGAGCAAGGCACTTAGCAAAAAGTTATATGCCCCAGGCAAAATATTGGGCAAAAGGGGTATGAAAGATACATAAGCTTACAGTCTAATGATATTATAGCTGAACAAAGGTAGGCAGGCTGTGAAAAACAAAAAGATGAATCAAACATACTATTTTTCATATTAATACTAGATGAATACCTAGTAAGCTAATATTTTTATTGTTCTTTAAAGTTATCAAAATAACCTAATCTATTACTGGCTAGAATTTTTGTGAAAAGATAAATTTGTTTTTATTTTCTTTCTTCCCTTTTCCCCCCACTTCTGATTTAAAGTTGATTAGATTAGTAAAGAATTCCCAGTGAAGAAACTTCCTTTGTCAATGTATATGAGCCACTTCTCTAAACTGTGAAGTCTTAGAGAATTACCAAGGGGACTCGAGAAGGTTAATTGACATTTTCAGCATTATACAAGTAGTATGTATCTTGAGCAAGATTTGAACCCAGGTATTCGAAGAGACCAGTTTTTTAATCAGTTTTTCTATTCTACACTTCAAATCTGTTTTGTCTCTTGAAAAAGGCATCAAAATATTATAATTTGTATCCATTCTAAAATTATATCTTATAGTTATAAAATCAGTCCACTCTATAATGCAAAGGCATTTCTGATAAAATATACTTCATCTGGATATAGTTTTTCTAAAATGTTCAAGGATCTACCTGTGCAATGAATCCTGAAGCGGTCAAAACAAACTAATGGACAGAGAAATAACAGAACAGTTCTTTGGCAATAATACACAGTAGGCCATAACTGAAAGAGATGAGAAGAACCAAAGAATGAAGATGAGATCCATTCCATTCTGATTGGTTGGTTCTCTGACTAGATAGAAAGGAATATTCTGCTGTGCTTGCAAGAAGACCAAGAAGTGATAGCATATAAACAATAGGATGAAAGAGAAAAAGAAGGGGAAAAAAGAGTAACAGAGGAGAGGGAAGATTAACATCAGAGATTAGTAGTTCTGGCATAACAGGAGTCACACACAGGTCCACAAACATCTGTCCCCTTGCAGAAAATCCTAGCAAGATGACTTCCCTGCTGAGCTTCTAAATTCTAAATTAACATTTCCCATAAAAAAGTGCCTAACAGTTGTCTCTTTGTAGAATGATATGAAATGAATGTGTAGAATGATATAAAAGAATTATAATCCCAAGTTACATAAAATACTACCTGTTATAGAAGTGCACCAGCATAACATAAGTGAAAGAAAACCCAAAAAACTTTAGTTGCTTTGTAAATCAGTTTCATTTATGACACAAACACCAAGCATAGACTCCAAATATGTTATGATCAGACCTCAATGTTTTTTCCATAGATTTTATATTAACACCTAGCATACTTCAGAGACTGTATGCTTTTATAAATTTATTAATTTTTTCTTTGGTTTCCTAGGAAATAATGTCTCCATATTAGAAGTGGAATCATTTTGTCAGCTACAAATGCAGATATTTTCAGAGCAAAAGAATAATGTAGGCATTTGAAGCAGGTTTGTATCTTATATGGCTAAGCAAGATCCATTATATATCTAAGTTTAATAAAAGGTTAAAAATCTGGATATCTTGATGTCTTGTTTTTTGGTGTCTCTCTCTCTCTTTCTCTCTCTCTCTCTCTCTTTCTCCTTTCTCTTTTTCTCTACTCTCTCTCTTCCTCATTCTCACGCTCCCTCCTTCTTTCTCTCTTTTCCTCACTCCCTCTCTCCCTCCTTCTCTCTGTCTCTCTGTTTCTGTCACTTTCTCTCTCCTCTCTGTCTGTCTGTTTCTCCCTATGTCTCTCTGTCTCTCTGTCTCTATCTCTGTCTCTCTGTCTCTGTCTCTCTCTGTCTCTCTCTCTGTCTCTCTCTCTCTCTCTCTCACACACACACACACACACACACACATATTCATTTAGATTCATGAAACATTCATCAGCTCTATGATGAAATAAATTTGTACTCCTAATCTGAAGGTAAATAATCTCCATGGCATGATACAGGGAATATAGTAATCCCAGCTAATGAAGGGTATTCTAGCTCCTGAAAGTTGAAAATATTTGAGTAATTATCATTTATAAATGGGCAATTATTTCAAATAATTGGATAAGAGGTTGCTAAGGGTGAACGCTGCAAAAATTGGTAAAATTTAAGATTGTAATATGTAATTTCTGCCTATATTTCAGCTGAATTCTTAAGAGAATCTAAAGGTGCCCTAGCTATCAGCAAAAAGATATAAAGAAACCCCTTGCTGACAGAGCAACCTTTTATCGTTGATACTTTTATCTGTGACCTAGAGGAGATTTAACAGGCAAAATGTCACGTCAGATCAAGTATCTTTCTTCCACATCCTATTTTATTGTATCTTAATATAAAAATATAATTAATGTACTTAAAGGATGTAATAAAGTTAAAGGTAGCTCAGATAGTAAAAAATCACTTACTTCTCTGCCAAATTTCACATTCACTCAAATTAGATGAGAGATTACAGAGAGTTAGTAAGAAAAATTGTTAAATTTGAATAAAGACTTTAAAGTTTACAAGGGATGTCTTACTCTTCTTAATACATATTTATACTTAATTCTCTCTCATACTGAAGGATTTGTGTTTGGGTTACCCCTCAAACTCCAGTGCAGGCTTTGGGTAAAAAGATCATCATTATAAAAGGAGAGAGAGAGAGAGAGAGAGAGAGAGAGAGAGAGAGAGAGAGAGAGAGACAGAGACAGAGACAGAGACAGAGACAGAGACAGAGACAGAGACAGAGAGAGAGAGACAGAGAGAAGAATATTTCAAAAGTAATATTCCCACCATGCAAGGTTCTAGAAAAGAAAATAATAAAGTGAAAGATGAGGGGAGGTGGAGATTGTTCTTTGAGAGGATGAGATCTAATTAAAAGAAGGCCCTAACAATTCCATAGATTAATTGGGAACCGACTGAGATAATTAGGCCTACGGGAGTAAGATTGAACCCATCACAAAATGCTTTTTTCACAAGTACTGGTTAAGTGTTTGATGCTTTAATTGGGGGAGGGAGGGCATAGCAGGGCTAGAAAGGTGAGTCTGGTCTAGAAGAATTAATATTTGTTAAGGCAAACTCCTAAAGTACTTTGGCATCATTAAAAGCTATATTTTTAAGAGGGAACAAATCTCTAGGCTTCTTGGAGTCACTTTGATAAGAATGTGGTTACAATTATAACTTCAAATCAAACTATGACTATATTATTGTAACTTTGACCTACAGATGACATATATATGCTTTATATCCATTCTGCAAGTGAGGCTTAAATAGGCTACTGTATTGAATGTATGCCCCTTAGATATTCACTATAATATGAGTCTTTTAGCTAAAGTGTCCCCAAAATAGATCTAGAAGAAACCCGTAGAAAGTTATCCCTAGAAGGCACCCATGACATAATTTTCTGAAAGGGACCAAAAAACTATCTGGCTGATGCTAAAATCTGTCATGGGGAGATGAATGATATGTCAAGTTCTCTCTAATGTTAAGATTCTGCCAATTTAGGGATACTAAATTAACTAATGTAAATTTTAAAAAATCTAGGTAGCTTGATTTAATAAATAAGAAAGACAAAGGGGATTGAATATTTTGGCATAAGATATTTAGAGACCTTTATATCAACATCCAAGATATCACCTAGGAAATACTATAAAATCGCCTTAGGAGTACAAGGATTTTCAGTATATAATCCCAATGAGACCCGTGGTTGCAATCACCCCCGTGTTCAATAAGAATAAGGACAGAAAATCATGTTTTCATACACTGTTCGAGCATCAATTACTCCAGCCTTTGCTGGGTGTTAATTTACAAGCCTAAGTTTAACTGCACTCCTTTATCAGCTGTAAGTCTTGTTTACATGCAAGGCATTCAATGTGTAGATTGTTTTTCCCCTGGTATAAATTCCTTTTGGATGATTTTCAGTGGTTGGCACTCTGTGGTAAATGCTTAAAAACTACACAGGATATTACCTTTTTAATTTTTTTTTGCAGACTCTATTTTTCAAGTCTGCTTTAAACTTGTCTCCAAGGAAATTACCCTAATCAGACACATTGTTTGGGTTTTACTTTTCCTTTAGACTACAACTCATTCAATCAATGAGTAGGTGTTAATCTGGGTTAATATAATGACATGCCCAGTAATCGAGAGACTAGACATGGGTTTTTCATTGTGTAGTGTGATGAGGATCAAACATATAAGTATAATATGTGAGAACTGGCACATAATTCTTATAATTAAAAAGTAGATACATACTGTCTGTATATAGCTTCTCATTCTAATATTCAAAATGAGGACTACCTTTTCATTGCATTCTATTAGATAATAATACAATCTGTTGATTGCAAAATGCTTCTATATGTCCTCAGAACTTAGCAGTGCCAAAAAATACTCTTTTAGAAGTAGATAATATTTAGAAATTTAATGTCACCTGCTCAGGTGGGTTATTACAGGCAGGAAAGAGTCTCACAAAAATAGTTTTAGTCATTCAAATTTAGTTGATTACAAAAGGATGCCAGCAATCCTCTTAAGTTTAGCTTGATTAGGCATGGGAATGAATAAATTAAGCTTTGTATAAATTGCACTATTTATTTTTTGTATAGACACTGTGACCCGAGTTCCAAGTCCAGTAATCAATGTGAAACTCCAAATTCAAGACATGGTCTCTCACTTGTGATGCGTTTGACAATTCCCTACCAAATCAAATCCTAGACAGGTGTTCAGAAAAAGAGAATGGGACGGTCATCTTGTCAGGTAGCTTTCCCATGTTACACATACCTGCACTTTCTCAAAGTAGCATGTGTACCCAGCCACAATCTATTCCAACACATTCCAAAATGGAGCTCCTAGAAAAGGCATTACCCAATATTTAGATAACATGTTTTATTCTTATTCCACAAGGAAAACGGTAGATATTCTGAGAAGCCAACATCTGACTCACCCAGTCATTACCTGATGGACTAGAAAGACACCTTGCAAACCTACAGTGCTTGCATTGTCCCTACATGAATCACTGTCTGCTGTGATGGACGAGGTGAAGATGGCATCCCCCAAACAGATGGTTTAATATTGTGCTAAGAGGGAGAAAAAGAAAAAAAAAACTGATGTCATCTATTCTTTTTCCTGCTCATCTACTAGATTTTGCCCTTGGGGAAAGTCATCAGCAAATTTTAAAATATATTTAATAAAATTTATGAAGCACGTATAAATGAACAGATTGAAGCTGACATGCCAGACACAATGCACAGCTTTTATATCTTAGTCCTACTGTTCTATCAAGGAAGTCAAAGTATTTATCATGTTCATCCAGGTACCAACATTTGGGCATTGTTCAACCCTAGGGTTCTAATGTGAATCCCAGGGGGTGGATCACAATACACCAAATGACGTATTGTTATTATTGCCTCCAGCTCTATAGTGGACTATATTCAAATAAAAGGAGGGCTCAGTGGGGTAGCAACACTATTGTGTATAATTAAAATTACCACTCCCCTCCTGACTTTCAGATGGTTTTCATAGTTACCAAAGATTAAACAGAGTTTTATTTTATTTCCTAAAGCTCAGGTGCCTTGGCTCCCCAGGAAAATTCTTTTCTATTTTGTGATCACTGAGCTTGTTACTTTTCTTGTGCTTGTATTAATCGGGGATATTATTTTCTGAGAATATGACATTGCAATCCTGTATAATTATCAGATTCTATCTGCATGATAATTAAGCTCTTATTTTTTATGCTGATTGCTGTTAATGCCTCAACAAAAATAAGAGCCTTTTGAGCATTATATGCAACCTGAGCAGCTTTGATTTACGGAATTATGAAATAAGGCAGTGTTTCTTTCAGAAATAACATCACTTATTTGTTTACTTTAAAAATGGATCCCTTATAGCCTTCCAGAAATAGAAATTCAAAGGCAGCCTCCATAAGGAGCTACAAGGAATCATCTGTTAATGCTATTGAAACAACATTACTTTAAATTTCCTCTCTAGTTATCTTTGATAAACTCCCTGCCTCAGTATCTATTTTCAAGATATATTTGTATATATCATGATTCTTCTCACCACACCACAGTCCTGCAGCCCCTTCAGAAAAAAAAAAGGCCTCCATGAAGTGTAGCATAGACATCCTTTTTCTAGTGTCATATATTGGACATCCCTATAGGATGTCCCCCATGTATCAGCTTAATGCCCATCCCACTCAGTGCCAGGCATACATTTGCAAGTACAGGGCACAAGCTTGTGAAGGATGTTGGGGTCAGTCCTACCTATAACTTCAGAAATCATACTGAAGTATTACCAAGAAGTCTTATTACTACCTAAGGGGAGGGGAAGGATTTCAGTGCTAGAGGAAACAGGATGACCATATCAGAGATCCTAAAGAGACAGTCATTAATTAATTACTACTTCATCTAGAGTAGTTAATCTCCCACTGGTGACCACCATACTATGTCCCCATTCCCTAAAGTTTCAAGAAGAAAAGTCAGTATCACCAAATAACACTTCTATTGTTATTTTGCACTGTGCAATATGTCTTTCCCTTTTACTATACATTTCTCCAGGAGTCTGCTGACAAATGTTTAACAACCAGCTCTTTGGAAGGCCAATTATACTGAATCCTATGTTTTTAACACTTGGGCCCATAATTTCTGAAGTAATTTTCTAGCTTCCACACTATGCTGATAAATTTTAAAAGAACTGTTATTCCACTGGAGACCACGAGGGTTATACTCATTTATGGGGAGAAGCATGGTGAAAAACTACTACTTAATCCCTTCTCCTTGTTTTTCACTCTGCTTTTATATTTTAATAAAGTGTTTTTACTATTGAATTGATATATCTTTCATTTTTTTAAAATTTAAACATTTATTAATATTCATTTTATCTTTCATGTTTTGGTATTAGAATGTTGAACTGACTGGACACTAATTACTAAAATATTTTCAGATTCAACTTAGAAAAATTAGTAAAACAATCCAAGAACAGAGTTCTCAGAGTTTATAGATTTGAGGGAAAATAAACTAGGATTTTCTGAAGTCCTTCTCATTAGTTGTACAGCCTGCCTTTGAGTCATTCTCTCTGACTAACTAGAGTCTGTGGCATACTCTGCTAAGTAACTCTTCTTTAATCTCAACAGAATGCTCTCTACCATGCTACCCCTCTTAAATTCTATATGGAATGATCTCCATGCCAGCCTCTCTTCCACACACTATCTTAACATATGGTTCTAGTTTTTAAACTGCTTCTCATTGCCATATCCAATCCATGAACCTTATCCCACAAAGTCTTAGTAACATGTTATATAAATTTCCTTCCTTATAAAATTACAAATTAATTTTGCCTAAGTGAATAATTAGTCAATCAGTAAGAATTTATTATTTACCTATTTTTAAAGGCTGTCTCCCATGCTTAAGTAAAGAATTACTCATGGTTTGGATCTTATTTTAATCAACATGAGGGCTAAGTGATTTTTTCAGAGTCAAAATGATAGTAAATGTCTTAGGTGGGATTTGATTCCAAGGCTTCTTGATTCCTAATCTAGCACTATATGCTATAGTCTCAAGGAAAATGGTATTAGGTCAGTTTCAGCTCTTAAGTAAGTTAACTCATACTAAGTTTTAGCTATATCTTCTATGTCTTCTGGGAATATCTGAATGAATCACTATTTTTTCTAATTTCAAATTTAGTTATTTGTTACATTAAAATATCTGCATGTCTCTTCCCATCCCTGATCTCTCCTCATTAGAGAAGGCATCATTTGACAAAAAGATATATGCACATAAAAAATTACGTCTCGCTCATTTCTACTTATCAGTTTTTTCACTTTTCAGACAGTTATCCAGGTAAGGCAGACATTTGGAGGAAGGAGATCCTTTCTGGAATGTTTTAATTCATTCCATCTAGTGTACTTCTGCCCTAGACTAAAATGTCTCTAGGGCCAAAAGATCAATTATTACTCTCTATGGAATTAGATCATATATAGATAATGTGACTCATTCAGTGATATCACATTGATAGCTAAATAGCAAGATTAGAACTTAACTTCTTTTCAGGAAAAAAATGGAGGACTTGATATTGTAATAAATGCTACCAGAAAAATAAACTTTCCAGTGAACGGGCAACAATATGAATGGAAATGGAAGTAGGAAATATAATTGCTTATTATTTTTTATGTTATTTGCTATCCATACTTGGGTTTCCATTTGTATAGCAAATTCCTAATAAGGAAACTATCCTGAACAATGCAAAAGATCAGTACCTGCTCTGCAATTTAGACTCTCAAAGAGTTTCCTGGAATACTCAAAGGTAAATTGCCTTGCCAATGGTCGCACAGCCAGCATATGTCAGAGGTAGCACTTGACCTAGAGTCTTTCCTGGTACCGAGACCAATTCTCTCTCCACTATTTAGGTTCAACACTCTCACAGTTATAAATTGTCTTTCATAACTTAACATAATTAGTTATCCTGGTCAAGTTTCTGTTTCAGGATAAAAACATAAATTAGATTTAATTTGCCACCACTAGTAAGCTGAAATTAAGGGAAAAGTAGGTTTGTGCCAGATGATAGAGGTAATTTTGATAATATCATTAAAAGGTTATCCTGAAGAATTTTTAAAATACTTTTTTTCATTAAAAGGGGACTGAAAAAATAAAAGTCTCAAAAGTCAAAAGGGAAACTGAGGTACAATTAAAATGCCCTTGATATTCTTCCTTTCATTAAATATAACTAAAGTGGGGTCCTGGCCAAACTTTGAAGCAGGAAAAGTCTTGTTTCTGCACCTTTTCCTTTGTAATCGCATGCCCTTTTTCTCTCTATGTGAGCACTCTAATTACCCCATATTCTACCATGTATATATGATATTAGTGTTCACTCAAACTTCCAACATAGGACTTCTTAACCTGAGGTATTTAAAGCACTTTTCAAAATACATTTTGATGATGGTATTTTATTACAAATTTATTTCCTCTGAAAACTTATGTATTTTTTTAACCCTTACCTTCTCTCTTGGAATCAATACTGTGTATTGTTTCCAAGGCAGAAGAATGGTAAGGGTAGGCAATGGGGGTTAAGTGACTTGCCCAGGGTCACACAGCTGGGAAGTGTCTGAGGCCAGATTTCAATCTAGGACCTCCCATTTCTAGGCCTGGCTCTCAATTCACTGAGCTCCCCAGCTGCCCCCAGAACTTATGTATTTTATTTTATGCATTTTAAAGGATTGTTCTCATAAATCCATAGGTTTCTCCACACTGGCACAAGGAGTTTATAACTCCTCATACTCCACTTCACCAAAAAAAAAAAATAATAATAACCACTATTCTATCCTGTCAAATTCTTCCCTGAGGAAAGAAAGTAAAACTCATTTCCCAGTAATGGCTGAAAACAGCTTTGTGTACTCCCTCTCTGAAGAATCTGAATTTTAACAGGTGGACTAATAAATCATTAGATATGAAACTCAATTGCCCATCAGGAAAGTAAGAAGCAGCACGCTGACCAATCACAAAACAGAGGCAGTAGTCTACACTGCCATCCAGAAAGGCTAACCTTGCATATGGCCCTAAAATGAGGACTTCATAGGCAAAACAAATGTGAATATAGGCATCCTGTCTTTCTAATTGGGGCTGCCGATCACAATTCATCCTGATTTTATTTTAAACTATTATTAAATTCAAATGAATTCCCTAAAAGCTATTTTGTACCATTAGCCTTGTGGATTCCTCTCTCTACTCAGCTCTTATATCAACAACTGGTGCAGTAATGCTGCCGTTTTCAGGGCCGAGACAAAACATGGACTACATCCAGTTTTTAATCAGCTGTACAGATGGGTTTATTTTACAAATGCACCAGGCTGCACAGATGGAGGTTCCTGAATGCCTGACAAGGTGTTAAAACTGGGCCTGAGATTACAAAGGGATAAAAAAGCAGCATAGGAAATTATAATTAGTAGGGACTTGGTCTCAGAAGGGTTTATTAGTTCAGAACTTAAATTTTGTCCTTGGCAACTAAAAATTTCATTTGAGATGATGGAAGGGAGGAAGAGTGGTACACTTCAGTTAGGTTAATGTCTCATATTTTAGCAAGTAAGAAGTCATAGTATCATTTTGACCAACAACCCTTCCTTCTAATGAACCAGCAAAATAAAATAAGAGGTTATTTTTATAGATTCCCAGAGGACTAAAGTGGATGGGTCAATTTTTAGTTGTTAAATATTAGCAAACATATTATATTATAAATTGTTTAATATTAATTTGATATTCTAGAAAAATATTGATTAAATATTAAAATTAAACTTGATGTTTAAATTTTCATTTACCTTATATGCACATGGAGTCTCCTGATTGGTTCCCAAAGATTGAGACACAAAGAAACTCGGGGACTGAGAAATTCAGTGGTCTAAAAGGTCTGTTTTGAGTTTTGTAAGGTCTATATGTTATTTGGCACTCCTATAATTTTTTTAATCTTGTTCCTTAATTTTTTATCTTGTTTCTACAATAGAGGTTGAGTTGAGGTGGGGTAGAAGAAAGAAAAAACGTTTTGTTTTACACATTTCCCTTCCCTCAATAAAAAAAAAAAACCTCCCAATTTCTGTTTTCTAATATTCCCTTTCTACTTTAATCCCCTAAACTGTCTCTAGTCCTTCCCCCAACTTCTAATGTTATTACTTCCTAATCCAAGAAATGGAGTATATTAACAATAAAGGGATAAGGAGAAAAAACGGTCATTGTTTACGCTTATATAATACATTCTCAATGATTTGTCTCAGTTTATATGGTTGATTCAATAGAGTTGAAGACTTAAGGGGTTATTTAAATCCAATTTCCCTCATTTACAGATTCACGGAGTCCCAAAGAGGTTAAGTGAGTTTCTTCATGTCACATGGCTATTAAATTAGGACCAGTCAAGAAACATTTAAGAACTTGCTATATTCTAGGCAGTATGGAAAGTATTGGGGCTACAAAGAACCCCCAAAACACAGTCCTTGTCTTCAAGAACTTTGCATTCTATTAGGATAAACATATAAATAATTATGCACACATAAGACATGTCTTGTACCTGTACCCAGGAAAATATAAGTCATATGTTTTGAAATGAAGTTACACAAAACTAGTTTCATCGACACTTAAAACCCCACAAAGTATCCAGAAGTCCCTTTAAGAACCTCAAGTCTCTCTATGTCCTCAACCTCTTTAAGCACTCATGTTCAAATAAAAAGACAAAAAGCTATTTCTTACATATTTTCTGTTTTTCTTAATGACTGTTATTGAAGCAGTATTATTTTATATTCTTTTTCACAAATGTAGAGTGTGTATCTACATTGTATTTTAAATAAAGCCTTTTTAAGCTAGCCTACATCATATGCAATATAGATAGATGTTATATATAGGTATATGTGTATGCATATAATAAACATATACACACATACAATTATATTAAACATCCCTAACTATTACAAAAATAAAACAATAATTTCTGAAATAATTGCAGGTCAATGTTTATCAGCATGGGAACTTCCTGGAGTAGGACTCACTCCTAGCTCACCACAAAGTTCAACCTGTCTATGACACAATAGGTAAGTCCTTGAGACTAGAATCATATCTACAACAAGTAAGAAGTCAGTGTATCATTGAGGCTAAAAATTTTTACTAGTTCTTCTAAAGAACTAGTAAATACCTAACATAATGATGAAACATTAGATTCTGTTAAATATATATAATATATATGATTTATATTATATATTATATATAAATATATATAATATATATGATATATATATATGTATGCAAGTTAACAGTGAATACAGGATCCAATAAAATTACCTTTCAGCACTTTCTTCATATTCCTTACACTTATGAAAAAGAAATATTTATCTATTTTAATGATTGAAGACTTATAAAAAGGCTTTAAATGCTTTCTGATGTGTCCATAGAAAATTCGTATCCAAACCACCATAAAGTTTGTTCCAAGCCTTCTTTCTCTTCTTACATGAATAAAAACCCACTGAATTCTCTAGGTACCCATGGATTATATCTATTATTATATGATATTTATCTATTATATTATATATATTATTATCTATCTATTATATCTATCACTAGGTACTGAGGGACATATAGTAAGAGCTTACATATATATTTGTTAAATGAGAAGATTCTATAATGAAAGATGTCCAGTTCAAAATCTACCTCAAGGCAAAATGACTTCTAGTTGGTTAAGTATTTTGAATGAGAGGTTCTAAGTCAGAGATCTGTGAATATGGGGTTCTGAAAAATATTCAGATAACTATTTCAGTATAATTGGCTTTCACTATAATCCTATAATATTCTCTTTTGAGGAATCTCTATGGTTTACCAGACTGCCAAAGGCATCTTTGACACAAGAAAGGTAAAAGATCTCTGCTCTTGAGGTTATTTGTAGATCTATGTCAACCCCAGGAATATTAGAGATCTTTTTAGCCAAACTGTAATCACTCAAAGATTTTTACCTAACTATTCACACAGGAAAAATCAAGTGGATTTTTAAATGTCCATTATCCAAACAAGAGATGTAGTTAGATGTTTAACTCATGGAGCTGGTCCACCAGTACCCAAACTTTAGAAAACATGGCAGATGAACAAACACCTAGGTTTAGAGTTGAATTGAAGGAAGAGATCAGACTGGATCACATCTGAGAAATTGTGTGGTGCTCTCAATAACTGCCAAATATTCTCCAGAAACAAAACTGCATTTTTAATACCAACATTCTTCCAGTGATTCTGGATAGCTCTAAATCATGAAGTACCATAATGTCCAGAGATTTAAATTTGAAGGGCACCCAAAGGCCAGCATCATCATGAGTAAATAGGCTACAGCCTGTTTTGCCAAAAAAAAAAAAGTAGCAAAATGGGCATTTTAAAAGAGATTTATGATTAGCAAGAGATAGTGTGGTCAAAGCGAGCAAGGGATAACAGATGGACAGTTTAGCAATGAATTAGCATCTCCATTACCTTAAGAGGCAGAAAGAAAGCCCCCCCCCCATCTTCATTGGGTGAACCATTCTGTGGAGAATTTTTAGATGAATATGGACAATAGTTATACGTAATGAGGTTTGGATGGCTGGCAGTCTGGAATCAATGAGAGTACAACTCAAGAGAAGTATAGGCCAAAATAAACCCTTATAAAAAGGATCTAGTGACATTTTCTACAACTTCAGAGAGATTTCTGCTGGTCTGTCTCTCACCTTCCATTTTGAACTGGTAGGGGAGCAAGTAAGGACCAAGCGTGGACAAAAAATAAGATGTCCTTGGTTTCAGGAAACAGACCTCAATTCAAAGACTATTTATTCATTGCCTGGGATGTACAAAGCACCATGCTACTGCCTACTTCTCTGTGCCACCCCGTCCTGTGAACAGGGAAAGGCAAAAATCTGCTGCGGTAACGAGATGCACAGAGGAGCCCCCAGCAGTCTCCACCTCCTGTGCTTGCTAACAGTGTGAGTAACATGGTAAGATGGTGAGAAGCCAGCCCACCTCAAGGCATCTTGTTGCTAATGACTTTGCTATTTCTTGTCTTGCTAATGAGTTTAAGGAAGAGGTTGTGTAACAGCATTAAACTTAGGAAAATATTCATCAAGGTAAAATAGAGGACAATAAATGGGGTTTCCATAAGAGATAGCAAACTACATTCTGCACTATGGATTGGAACAACAACAGAGCCAGATCAGGGTACATGTTGTACAGCTGCATTTGGTATTCATGGATACTGCTGCTATTGCAAAGTGAGTCTTGTTTAAGCATAAATAAAAATCAAACAAACCCAAAATACATAATCAATGAATTTATTCTAAATTCTGTCTGAGAAACATTTGTTCTCTGCTTTGCATCATTACCTGTAATTTACAATTACTTTTTTTTAACCTTATCTTCCATCTTTAGAGTCAATATTATATATTGGTTCCAAGGCAGAAGAGGGGTTTTTCTAGCTGTTCCAGGAAACCCTGGATCCATTTACCTGAGTCTGGGTATCCTAACACCCTCCTAAAAATCTCTCCCACCCCACCAGCAAGGCGCTAGACCCTCCCTGAGAGTAGCTTGCTGGCTTTTAAGAGAGTAAAACTCCCTTTTTTTCCTAAGTAGGAGCCTCTGTGAATTTGTATGTACAAACCTACATTGGCTTAAGCACTTCAATATGGCTAGGATGTCTGAGGTCACATTTGAAGTCAGCACCTCCTATATCTATGCCCAGCTGTCTATCCACTGAGCCACCTAGCTGCTCTAGAATGATGATTATTTTTTGATCAGGGGGAGTTCATTAAAATAATTTATTTGGGGGGGCATACAAATATTATCATGTAAAATATAGGTCCATATTATTCATTTTTAAGTGAATAATCATAAAAAACATCAAAACATATACCCAAATCAGTGATAAATCATGTTTTCATCTACATTTCTACTCCAACAGTTCCTTCTTTAGAGGTGGATAGCATTCTTTTTCATAAATTCCTCAGAATTGTCCTAGATCATGTATTGCTGTTAATAGCAAAGTCTATCACATTTGATCATTCCACAATATTTCAGTTAACCATGAGTAATATTCTCCTGGTTCTGCTTATTTCGCTCTGCATTAGATCATGTAGATTTTTCTAGCTCTTTTTAAAAATATCCTGTTCATCATTCCTTATAGCACAATAGTATGCCATCACCAACATATACCACAATTTGTTCAGCTGTTCCCCAAATGAGGGATATCTCTTTAGTTTCCAATTCTTTGCCACCACAAAATGTGGAGGTATAAATGTTTTTCATACAAACAGGTCCTTTCCCACTTTTTAAAATCTCTTTGGGATCCAGACCTAGTAGTGGTATTACTGGATCAAAATACTTCTTAACCTGCCCTCCACCTCCAAGCTTTCCTGTCTTTTTACACCTTACAACACTAATCTCATATATTCTGTTACTGAGTGACACTGGTTTCCTTGCTGTTCCTCACACATGATACCCCATCTCTGCAATGAACATTTTCAATGGTTGCTCTTCATTCTCTCTCCTCATCTTAGCCTACAGGCTTCCTTCAAGACAAATCTATCTCTTTTATATCTCTTAGGGCATAATTTCACGTTGCCCTCCATGGCTGTATCAGTTTACAACTCCACCAGCAATGCATTAGTGTCCCAATTGCCACATTCCTTCCAACATTTATCATTTTCCTTTAATGTCCTACTGACCAATCTGATAAGCATTAATTGGTGCCTCAGAGTTGTTTTACTTTGCATTTCTCTAATCAAGAGGTATTTAGAACATTTCTTTCATATAGCTTTGATTTCTTCATTTGAAAACTGACTATTCATATTATTTTACCATTTATCAACTGGGAAATGACTTGGATCCTATAAATTTCAATAAGTTTTTATATACTTAAAACATGAGACCTTTAGCAAAGAAATTTGATATAATTTTCCCAGTTTGTCATATCCCTTCTGATCTTGATTATATTTGGTTTTGCTTATATAAACACTTTTAAATTTAATATTATCAAAATTATTCATTTCATAACTTGTAATATCCCCCCCTCTCTCTTATTTGGCCCTACAATTACTTTTAACTCCATTTCGTAGATTCAATTTAGTCTTATATCAAGGACTTGTTTGGAGAAGAACAGAGAGGGAAATCATGGAACTTGCAATATTTTTTTAGAAAAGCAGAATAGTAGAGAAAGCCAGCCCAATGATTGGTAGCAAGTTATTTTGGCAAAGATACTGTAGTCATTTACCATTTCCTTCTCCAGTGAATTAAGGCAAGAAAGAGGTTAATGTGACCTACCTAGGATCACAAAGTCAATAAATACTTAAAGCTTTATTTGAACTTAAGTCTTCCTGATTCCAGGATGGCATTCTATCCACTGAGCCACCAAGCTTCCTTCAAAATAAAATATGAGAACGTTCTTGTCCTTAAAGAGCTTCCACTCTTGACTCAGGAAGGTAATGTGCATACATAGGTATGCAAAAAATATTTAGCGGTAAATATTGAACCTTTGATTTTACTGGTGATGAGAACTCAGCTCAGAAAAATCTATTAAACCTGTCTAGCTATATTTGCAAATTATAGTCTTAAAGAGTTGCCTAGAGCAATGGTGTCAAATTCAAGTAGAAATAGGGGCCACTAATCTAAACAGAAATGTCCCCACTGGCTGCATATTGACTTAGTTTTAAAATGTAACATTATATTTAATTAAATTTTTATTTATTTTGATAAATCATTTCCAATTACATTTTAATCTGGTTCAAGTTGGTCTTCTGAGTGTTGCAAATCTCTAGCTAGAGTCCTAAGAGTTGCTATGTCTTGCCAAGGGTCACAGGACTAGTAATTGTTGGAGGCAGTTCTTGAGCCACCTGGGTTTGAAGCCAGCTCCCTATCCATTATGCATGTTGACTCTTTATAGGAAATAAATATGAAATAACTTTGGAGTGAAGACACTTAGCTAGGAAGATCAGGAAACACTTCCCATAGAAGGTAGGCAGCTGGGTGGAACAGAGGAGAAGAGTGTTGGGCCTGGAATCAGGAAGATTTGAGTTCAAATCCTACCATAGAAAGGTACTATGGTAAGCAGCTCAAATCCTACCATAGAAAATTCCTGGATTAAGTCATTTAACTCTTTTTGCCTTAGTTTTCTCATTTACAAAATGTACTGGAGAAGGAAACAGCAAACCAATCCATTATCTTTACCAAGAAAACCCCAAATGGAGTTACAAAGTGAGACACAACTGAACAACTGAAAGCAGGTGGCGTTTGAAATGAATCTTGAAGGGATTTTACAAGGCAGAATTGAGATGGAGGCCACCAGGACAAAGGAATGGAGACAAGAAATAGACTCCCCTTTGAGAAGAACACTGTAAATAAAACCTCTTTGCTATGTTTCCTCATTGGCCTAAAATCTCAGTGGGCTGATGATGGCCACCTAGAAAGGGAAAACATAGCAAAACCAAAGTTCCCAAAGTGGAAGAAGCAAGGCACAAAGAAGTGAGATGATCACAGCACGTACACGGCCACAGGGTACTTCTGATATAGGGTTATGTTTTCCCCGTTTAGTCCGTGGTACACCTCGGAAGATAACTTTTAATTAGTTTGGTCACTATATTTCCATTTAATTCACTTTTTTTAAATGAACATTTATGTACCTAAAGAACATTTTTTAGGATAATAAAGTGCTATCAAACTGAACTTCTGCTTTGGCAGGAACCTACTTTGCTGAGGCATTGCTGAGGCCTCCTGCTTTACAAGATTGCACTAATCAGCTACAAGGTCTGTAATCTAACAGATCAAGAGAGCACACATACTGCCCAGACATTTTCATCTTACTGATCAAAGAGTCATGACTCTGTCTTTTAAATAAGAATGAGTCAATAGTAAGCTTTCCTTCAAAACCTTTGAAATCCTAGTAAGGCAATGCATAAAGACTCCTTTAAAGCACACGTTTTCACTTAGTTATATTTTTACTTTTCAAAATGAAAGAAAGAAAAATGTAGAACTGGATGGTATGTTGTATCCAGCACAATTTTTGTCCTTTCAGGACAAGGATTTGTCCTTTTAGGACAAGGAGGAGGGAAAAAAAAACAGACTCCCAGGAGAGCTCCTAGAGAGAAGGCTCCCCTAGGATATGTGTATGAGAGGGCAAATAAGAGGAGGGGGAGGAAAAAAGGATCAGAATTTTTTTAACCAGGGCCCACTCAAGCATCTTGTCATCTTCTCTGCCACTAGTCCCATCTTTCCACCTAATACAGCCATTCTCTATCTGAAACTGAGGTCCAGAAAATAGATTGCCCACCTTCCTGACATCAGTGAAGATGAGTTTACAAGTTCAACTTCGTCACAATTTAAAAAAAAAAACTGAAGGATGAGACTGCGAAAAGAGTATCATGATTTAATAAGCCTGGCCATTGAAACCCTTCTATATTTATTTTGATCTTTTGGGAGATATTATTTTCAGCTCTCATAACCATTAAAAGTCAGTATTGAAACAAACAGAACTCAGAATAAGAACTGAACTAAGTTATTAAAATTCAGAATTAGAATCTTTGAATCAAGGTTGCCAAAAATAATAGAGCATATTTAATCTCATTGTTCTGACTAAATATATATACATATATGGGAACAAAAAGAGTTATTGAATAACAATAAGCAAAATATAAAAAATAGGATTCATCTTTATCTCATCCCTTTTGAATTTCTATTTTTATATATTTTAATAGTACATATAATAAATAATATACACTATATAAGGGTGCAACTAAAATATTTCTTACTAAAAGATATATGCAAACAAAAAAATTTAAAAACATTTCCTTGGACTATTAGTTTTAGGTAGTAATTGATGCTATTGACACCGAGGTTATCAGCAATGGACAGAATCCTATTACAAAAACTGCTCCCTGGACTCAACCATCTACTCCTTTTGTTTTTCTTATGTCCCTTTTTAGTCTAGCTGGGTACTAGTGGCCGATGAGGGCTTGATTTCTCTGTCCTTTCTAAAATGTTGTGTGGGAAGTAGCTACAAGGAGCTAAGACAAATTATATCCAAAAGAAAAATCAGGGGTAGAGAAGCTAATGAGAATAAGAAGAATTAGGGTCCTCTGTCAAGACACATGGGAAAGGCAAATGCAAATGGGAAATATATTGTTCAGGAGTTGGGGAAAGAAGATATCAGACCATGGAGTTATCCTGACCAAACCCAATGGCAATGATAAGAGACATCCACTGGAGATAAGAGGGATGTTGGTGCTTTTGACTCCTGGACAAACTTTTGTATAATACCTAAGCCTGGCCAAAACGTTAGTGTAATGGAGAGACTTTAGAGGCATACATCCTCTTCTGCTTGAGTTAAAGCACCCTCACACTTTTGAAATTCGAAACTGAAATGATCTGCTACTGAGGTGACACTTTCTTTTGGAACAAGGATTTGTGCTACTTGCTACATGCTAAAAAGTGCAAAGAATGATAATCTAAGTAATGTGGGCTCACTACTAGACTCTAAAATTAGGAAAGAATGACTGAGGACACCACCCCATTTGAACAGCAGAGAAGTTAATTCGTTGTATTGATATTTTATCTTATCTATAATAAATATTTACAACTGGAGAGACTGTAGCATTATCTACAAGGTAGCTATTGACAGGTCTTAATCACCTGTAGATTCACCTGTAGAATCTTTAAGAGATTCCTAAGGCCACAAAACCTGGTCTACTGAGTGTGAGATAGAAAGAGGTAAGTTTGAGAGATGTAAGCCCTTTATGCAAGTGGAAGTGAAGGCTATTAGGGAGGGAGACAGTAGTACTTTATTAAGACCAAGTAGTCACCATTTTATTTGCTTGAAGAAGAGGAAAATAAATGAAAGACTTTCCTTTTCTCTAACCATCTTCCTCTTCTATTTACATCATTCTTTGCATTTGAAAATTAATTCATATGTCTTTCCAATTTCTATTTAATGGTAATGGCATTTTTTTGTAGTAGCAATAAAACTGGTTAAGGGGTTCCATTGATTGAGAGACAATTGACTGGCTCAGTGATTGGGTAGCTAAACAAATTGTGGTATATAAATGTAATGCAGTATTTTTGTTCTATAAGAAATGATAAATATGTGGAATTTAGAGAAACATGGGAAATATTATATGTCCAGTTACAGAATGAAGTAAGGAGAATGTGAACAATATAGACAATGAATTTTATATGAAAATGAAAGAAAATTAAAATGTAGTAAAATACTAAATTACTAGAAGTGACCAATCATGACTCTGGAGAAGACATAAGGACACTGTTACCTTTTTCTCTTAGAAGAGAAATGAAGGAAAGGAGTTTAGAATGTTTCATATACTGTTTCATGCTTTGACTATGTCAGTTGATTTTGTGAACTGTTTTTGATATAAGAAAGGGCTTATCTGGGGTTTGGGGTATTGTGGGGTCACAAAATATACTAAAATAACTATGATAAAAAGACAAAAGGAATTAAAATTATATTTTTAAAGCACAATTTCTTTGCAAAATAAATTTGAGATCATGAAGATTATGGAGGCTGGAATGGCATAAATTGGCTCATTTGTTAAGCTTAGTGCAATCAACCTTAAATATGATGTTAAGCCAAACAGATAAAGTGAAAATCTCAGTGCAAAATTGCTACTAAAGTAGCATATGAACCTTGCTTTGGAGAAAATGGCAAAATGAATAAATGATATGTGACAATACAATCTGCCACTCAGCTCTGTATTGATATTATCAAGTTTGTGTGATCATTTGAAAGCAAAAGTAGGTGAGTTTGAACTAAGTGCTTGTGAGCTTACCATGAATGGCTTGAGAAGTTTGAGGAAATGAGCAGAATTCAGGGCCATGAATATCATAACTCTACTTACCTGGCATCAGGGACCCCTTCCAGTCTCTAACAATTGGGAAGATGAAAAATTGGAAAATAAAGGATATTTTGCTTCCCAAGCACTCCCTTTACAAGAAACACCTGTCATCTTATCAGATACTGAATTTTGTTTAATACCAGCAGGTTTATTTTTAGAATTTTTTTGTATTTTTAGGATTTTTAGCACACTTCTTTAATTTCGGTTTATGTGTATTAAATAGTTATATTTCAGAAGCATTTACCTTCCAGAAGACTTATCTATCAAGAAAAGAAAGTGCTTTTTCAAAGATTCCTCCTTCACAAGGGAATTCTGTAAATCTAATCTGCCTATTTGGGGAAAATCAAACAGAAAAGCCTGGGTGATAATGTCTGTGTTCATAGACTAGTTTGTTAACCATTTAGTCTGGGTAAGCCATAGTAAAAGAATACAGGGGGTTTGCTGAGCTAGAGGGCTTAGCAAGAGAAACAGCCAAATTCCACCTCACTTTTACACTCCTCTAAGATGAAGTGAGGGTGGAAAAGTTTAGTGTCAGAGAAATGTCTAAGGCACTAAGATGTAAAGTGACTTGCCCAGGATCGTACAGCAGTATAAACAAAGATACTACTTGAACCCATATCTTCCTAATTTCAAGACCAGCTCTCTATCAGCACAGAAAAAAAAAACCTTTAGGATTTCTGTGACTTTTTTTATTATGCCCTGGGAAAGTTCTTTGTTTTTTGTTTGTTTGGTTGGTTGGTTTTTTGGAGGGTTGTGAATTTCATAAATCAGTAAGGACTCCTCATTCCACCTCATCACCACCCTCTGTCTCTATGAATGGATAGTAGAGTCATAAATTTCAAAACTTCCGTTTCAGGAGGGACTTTGGCTTTTCCACCATTCCCCCCAGTTATCTTCCCTAGTTGCCTCCAACTCCCATCCACTTAACCTTCCCCCCTTTTTTTCTGTTTTCTTTTGTGTGTTGTTTTCACTAATTATATTTAAAGTTCCTTGAGGACAGGGATTGTAATTGTCGCATATCTATCTCCAATTATTATCACAGCACCTGGAACATAGTAGGTACTTAGAAAATTGTTTATCTAAAGACTGACTGCAGGACAGGCATTGGAGAGTCCCATATAACCCTTTAAATATGAGAAATGCTTCCTAGGGAAAGATATGAGGCATCTTGACTGATGGCATCAAAGGAAGAAGGATTTCCTTTACAACAACAAAAAAGACATCTCATAGTTAAGAGGCATCTTCCATAGTTAGAAAACAGTTCATTCTATTAGGCATTACTGTTCCAAATCAGGATATTCATCTGGCAATATTTCTAGGGCATGGGAGATCTAAGTCAGACAGGCAGACAAATACCTTTGTTGTAAAGATTCCTCTAGGGAAACTTTCTTTCTACATCTCTAGTGTCTACTGTGGATGCTTTCTGTGTTGTTCATTCTACTCTTGTAACTCCTCAGTGCTTAGTATTCCCCTCATGGTTGTCTGGTAGACAGCTCCTTTGTGTTAGTTTTCTCAAAGTTAGTTGAAGTCAGCCCACTAAGATTTGGGGGGTTGGGGGATAGTGGATGTGGTTTACAAGTTTCCTGTTTAATCTAAGTGAAAATCCAGCATGTCAACCAAGACAAGACAAGACAAGACAAAACTGTGATCTGCAGTTGTGTTAACAGGGGAATAGTTTCAAAAACAAGGAAGTTAAGATTATATCAGAAACATAATGTTGAGTTCCAGGTGCCTTGGTATAAGACTGATAAACTTGAGAATAGATAGACAAAAAACAATCAGGATGGCAAGGAAACTTGGTGCCACAAGAAGATAGGTCATGTTTGGCAGAAAGGAAAATAAATAGATGGCAGATTATTGCTGTCTTCAACTGTTTGGAGAGCAGTTGTGTGGAAAAGGAAGTTAAGACTTGTTCTGTTTGACCAGAGACAGCATAAGTAGTGGTAAGTAATGGAAAGAAATCTCAGTGCAAGGGATATTTGCCTGTTAGAAGGAAATTTTTTTAAAAACCAACAATCTGTGGGTAAGTGCTATACTAAACAGAATGGGCTGACTTGGAAGGTAGTGACTGACTTCACTCTTTCATCAAGAGGTATTCAAGAAGAAGCTAGATTCTTGAATAAAAAAGGGATTCTGGTTCTGGTTTAAATCAGAGCAGAGACTTAAAATGACCAGTAGTCACTGACATATAGTAAAAATTTAATAAATGCTTTTGCATTGAATGATAGGTTCCTTCCAGTTCTAACTCTTGTAACTATTTCCATTCATAGGAATCCAAGAGTGATCCTTTCAGTTCCTTGAGAGCAAGGGCTTTTCTTTGCTGTTCTTTGTATACCCAGCACTTATCACAGTGTCTGGCACACAATAGGCACTTAATAAAACTTTTACTACTCCTGTTTCTTCTTACTTTTCTAGAGGTTAAGGATAGGCCAAGATAAAACGGATATCCAATTAAACATCTTATTTTCAGTTATCTGAGTGCACTTAAGTCAAGGGCTCCTTGGATAATTACAATTCTATTTTATTATGGCAAAAAGCAAATATCACATTGTGGTTATCTTTTCCTGAGCTTAAATATGGTTAGTAGTGTTCACTGCCTCTTAGGATATCTAAAAGGCTAATCTAGACAATCTATAGATACAATAGTATTCTCCTTTTCAGTCAGAGTTGCATCTTCTTTTTTCTTTGCCACATGACTACTCTTATAATGATTAAACATTAGAGTCTCAAGGATGAAGCAATGTATCTCCATGCTGCCAAAAGAATTTGGCCAGATTTTTATCCTGTGAAATGTTATTAGCACAGGATAAAAAACTTAATTCAATGTCATTTAGAATAGATCCAAAGACATAAATGTAAATGTTGATTCTCATTTTGACCAAAAGAGATACTCTGTGTGGGGCATTAAAATACATTCATAGATAACCAAACAAACATAATATAAAGGTGTTGTAGTATTGTTGTATTGCATATTCTAAAGGAGGAATTAAACATCATACTGAAAGCTTTCCTTCCTTTCCTATTCTCCTGTGCTATGGAAGTTGGTATGGGCATGGAGTAGCAAGGAATGTTTCATGTTGTAAAATCTCTGCAAGGAGTGTGCTTTCAAAGCTTTGCTAATCTATACTAATTCTAGAGCACCCTTTTCAACAACACAGCTGATTTAAGAATTTGTGAGAATAGCAAAGGCATTGAAAAAATGCTATCAGTAAATTATAAAATATATGTTTCATAGAATCATAGAAAAGGAAAGTTGAAAGAGACCTTAATGGCAATGTGGTCCAACCCATACATGAAAAGAATCCCCACTAGGACATACCAAATAAGTAGTCAATCATCCTCTGCATGAAAACCTTCAAATGGTTCAAATCCCTAATTCTCCAGACAGCTCATTCTAGTTTTGGACAGATCTAATCATTAGTAAATTGTGTCTGAATTTGCCTCTTTCATGCCTATTAAAGGGAGCAAGGGAAGAAGGAAAGATTATTTGTTTTAGTGACCTGAAGTCAATAGACACTTATTCTAAGACACTTAGGGACTTGGGTTATGAATTCCAAAATGAAAATCAATTATTGACTATTTATAATGCTTTCTTTGCTAAGTCATAGTGGTTTGTAAATTTTATAACACAGAATTCCAAGGTCCTGCCAGTTTTCTTTAAAGGATTTTTGTTTAAAACAGTTTGGTCCCAGAAGACCAATTTAATTTGTATCTTTGCTTCACCTGTCCTCACCCTAATTTCTCAAAACCAAGAATTAAAAACACTTAAAAAGACTCCTCAGTTTTAAACCTATACTGTACTACATGAAATTAAACAAGTTACTTTAGGAAGTTTCTTGCCAGTATTTATACTAGCACCTTTATGTCTATAAAGTATACGTGCATTTTTGTGTATTATTTTAATTTCAAAGTAAAAACTACGAATACAAAAACAGTGTTATATGGAGTTGAAAGGCAGCATATCTAATCAGACCAAATAGGGCAATAGACTTGGAGTCTGGTGTGGCCTGTGTTCAAATTCTACCTCAGCATTGCTGGTGGAGTTGTGAATTGATCTAGCCATTCTGGATGGCAATTTGGAACTATGCCCAAAGGGCTTTAAAAGATTGCCTGTCCTTTGATCCAGCCAAACACTGCTTGGTTTATGCCCCAAAGAGATGATTAGGAAAAAGACTTGAACAAAAATATTTATAGCCGCACTCTTTGTGGTGGCAAAAAATTGGGAAATGAGGGTATGCCCTTCAATTGGGGAATGGCTGAACAAATTGTGGTATATGCAGGTGATGGAATACTATTGTTCTGAAAGGAATAAAGAACTGGAGGAATTCCATGTGAACTGGAATGACCTCCAGGAATTGATGCAGAGTGAAAGGAGCAGAGCCAGAAGAACATTGTTACACAGAAACGGATACACTGTGGCACAATCAAACATAACGGACTTCTCTACTAGCAGCAATGCAAGAATCCAGAGCAAGGCTGAAGGACTTATGAGAAAGAAAATTATTCACATTCAGAAGAAGAACTGTGGGAGGAGAAACACAGAAGAAAAACAACTGCTTAATCACATGGTTTGATGGGGAGATGATTGGGGATGCAGACTCTAAATGATCACCCTAGTGCACATGTCAATAATATGAAAATAGGTCTTGATCAATGACACATGTAAAACCCCATGGAATTGTGTGTGGGCCCCAGGAGGGGGGATGGGAGGAGGGGAGGGAAAGTACATGAGTCATATAACCATGGAAAAATTTTCTTAATCAACTAAAAAAGATTCTACCTCATACATTTAGTACCTGTGAGCCCCTAAGCAAATCATTAAACTTTTCTTTCCTTCATCTATAAAGTGGGGGGAAGGAAGGAGAGAGTTTGGATCCAGTGGCCTCTAATATTCTTAACAATGAGATATATATTTATAAATTTATCCCTATCAGAATATCTTTAGGACAGTGGTTCCCAAACTTTTTTGGCCTACTACCCCCTTTCCAGAAAAAAATATTACTTAGCGCCCCTGGAAATCAATTTTTTAAAATGTTAATAGCAATTAATAGGAAAGATAAATGCACATGTGGCCATCACCGCTTCCCTTGATCGCTACAACACCCACCAAGGGGTGGTAGCACCCACTTTGGGAATCACTGGTTTAGGGGAATAGAGCAAGATATTTTTGGTTTATTACATCCTAAAAGAGAATGATGGAGAACATTATTTTGTGAAATACTCAAGCACATATTGATCACCCAAGATATGATTAGCAATACCATTTTAATTGCCCTTTTTAAATCCTTCTTAGATTCTCTTACTGAAGCTAGACAGCTCCCAAGTATTCTAGCCTCTTACTACATTCTTTTTCCCTAACTTCTATATAACCACCAGATGTCCTTCCTTTCAAATACTCTCTAAAGTGTACATATAAGACCCTAAATTCTATAGTTCAGTAGAAATTCCTAGTATTGATGTCTTTCAGGAAACAATGTTCCTAGAGCAATGGCTCTGTGTGGTGGCTTATAAGCATTGTCTTCTATGTCCTGATTAAAGAAAGATGTGTTCTATTATAATTATTTTTGAAGTTCAGTGGATTTTTGTTTGTTTGTTTAGTTAGTTTTTGGTTTTTTTTTCAGGTTAATAGAGGGGCAGGTCAGCTTCAGAGTCTGGTATTCATATTCAAGGACATATTCAAGTCCTGCCTCTGTTATTTTATTATGGAGTGACTTTGGACAAATTCAGGTTCAAGTTCAGAATAAGTTAATATTTAGAGTTCCAGGTAACTCTTTAAGATTATTCTCTTGTACAACAAGGATCCATTAATATTGGTTGAGGATATTTCCTGGATGAAATTTCCATGTCAATGAAACCAGAGATCAAGTTACTTCCCTCCTATACTTAAAGATACACACCAACATATACAAACATTTACAAACATTAACTTGATAAAATATATAAAATAATATATTAAATGAATTTTGTTTCAAAATTATTATAAATTATAAATTCCTGGAGGAAACATAATTATATTAATTACATTTAAATTTTTTAATTTTAAATTCAATTAAAATTTAAATTAAAAAAATAATTAAATCTATATTAAATAAGTGTGATAGATTCAGGTAGACCTTTTTAATTTCATTTCAAGATTTTGATGAACAAGTGATATAACATTTCATCATCTCTGAATCATCACAAGGTAATGATATTCAAAAGGTTAACATATTGATAATACATGTTAACCCAGACTGAATAGCTTAAGAACTCCTGGAGGGATGAAGGGAGAGAAGAAGAGAGGGAGACAACAGGAAACATATAACTTTGGAAAACTTATGTGGAAATTTGTTATTAAAATAAAATGAAGGGAAAAAAAGTTTAGCATAGATCAGTGACATAGAACATACAAATTTTCTTCAGTACAAGTCAGGAAGATATTCCAATTCTTATGATTGTTAGCAACAAGTTTGGCAGCCCCAGAGGGACTGATGATTCATGGCTGTGGGAGTTTCTCTACCAATGTGTATCACCTTCACCCTATGCCTTCTCAACCTGTACAATTTTTGTATAAATCCTCAGGATGCAGAGACTTTGCTCCAGCTCTTTTAATAGTTCAGTACTAAAAGTGTATGTACCACTTGGATTGTCCATCTGTTGTCTCTCACTACAAGACTCTCTCACCTGTTTTCCTCATGATTATGGCTTCTGGGCCATTTCTTGAGCACTATTTATTTATAGGCACTTAGTACATCATTATCATTTTGTTTTTGTTGTTTAGTCTTTTCAGTAACCAATTCTTTGTATACCCATTTGGGGTTTTCTTGGCAAAGATACTAGAATACTTTGTCGTTTCTCCTCCAGCTCATTTTTACAGATGAGGAAATTGAGGCAAACAGTTAAGTTACTTGCCCAGGATCCCCAAAGTTATCAATTGTCTGAATTTGACTTATTGATAAATAATCAGATGACAGGTATCAAGGCTGATCAAATTGAGTTATCAAATGTCTGGATTTGAATTCAGGTTTTCCCAACTCCACATCCAGTACGCTTTCTCCTGTGCCACCCAGCTGTTAATAATTTGACATTACTGTGAATACAAATATCTCAAACTCAAAATGGGAAATGGATACTAATTTCAAAATGGAAAAATAGCAGAGATACACCAGATTAACTATGAAGAGAGCTTGACTCAACATCTAACTCTTCAATCTTGGGCAAGTCAGTGAAAGTTTCCAGATCTCTTTTTCCTTATCTGTAAAAGATAGGAATCCTATTTGCTCATTTCCAACTGTAATATCCTATGAGATTTTACTTTTTGCCCCTCTTTAACAAAGGATTAATTTTGATGTTGGAATAAGCATATTGAAACTTAGTATCAATTCAGATTTAAATTTCATTTTTGATGCTCTAAGTTGTTTCAGGATTTTGATTTTCAGTAGTTTATCCAATAAGGTTTTTGCTTCATAATATTCCTCAATTTCCATGAAAATAAGTGGGAAAGTACAGTTTTAAATTGTGGGTATGTAGTGGAGGAGAATGTGGATATGTCTAATTTCCTCTAGAAAGATTATACAACGAACTTGAACATATGGTAGTACTTGATTATCGGAGCTTTAT
Organism: Gracilinanus agilis; assembly: GCF_016433145.1. Classification (NCBI taxonomy): domain Eukaryota; kingdom Metazoa; phylum Chordata; class Mammalia; order Didelphimorphia; family Didelphidae; genus Gracilinanus; species Gracilinanus agilis. The sequence continues at coordinate 570,466,394 of NC_058132.1, read as the reverse complement.
TTTCATTGGCTTCCAGAAAATACTACTATATAGAGGCAAGTAGATTAAATGCTATTAGCTTTGATACCTTTTTAAACAAAGTAATCTGTTGAAGTGATAATGGATTTTAAAGTACAATCCTTCAACTGGTGTTTACACTATTGTGGTTTCCTTGTTGGCCACAGGAATCTTTTAAGTCTGATTGCTAATTACAATTATAATATATTTTATGGGAACACTAGATTAACTTCATGTTACATTTAAGGCAGACATAAAGATAACTGAAGAACTTCCACCATTTTAAGTAACGGAAATATTTTCCAAGAGGTCTGAAATTTCTACTTGCTATTCCTTTAGCCTCAAAAATGAGCAGCCCCCGATTTCCACAGGCAAGTTAGCAATTCAGAAAAAATCAGAAAGACCAGACTGGACCTGCTAATTCACAATCAGATGACAGGTATCAAGGCTGATCAAAAAAAAAAAGAAGAAGAAGAAAAAGGCACAGATAGGGAAAGTCCAGGGACCCTTCTTCCTTCCAGGTAGACCTCAATTTAGAGTTTTAGTTTCTTAGGCTTGAAGAATTGGCTCCAGTTCTCCACATGGCTGGAGGCATAGTTTCAATACGTCTTTTTTGTGTCAAAACACCTGTCTTTTTACTTCAGTGCCAGAAGGGTTTAGCATCTTGTCACCGAAGCAACATAGCCTGCACATTTATAGGTGTCACTCACTCTGCCATCTGTTCCTTAGGATAACAGCCACCATTACCACCCAACTTCTACTGGGGGCTCTAACAATCTCTGAGGATTAAAGTTGAGATCTCCGATGAAGAATGGCTAGCAATCTTGTCTCCCTTCAATTCCCCTTGACCTTAATACTCTCCCTGTCAATACCGTATTACACAGCCTGTTGTTCAACTTGGCCTTTGCTCATATTTCCTTGCAATAGCGACAATGGTTCTGAGTTAAGCAAATGAAACAGCATTCACTTGTAGCCTTAAAAAATACATATATCCTCAGCGGTTGAAGCTCCCCCCTCCTCATTCACTCTACTGATAGTTCTCCAAACCTGCACCAAAGGCCACATCTTCAGCAGCTTCAGGAGATAAGAGTTAAAACTGTCTCTAATCCTAAATTAAATTTCAGTGCTAAAATTGTTAATCAGATAGTTTCACAAATGGGATTAACTCTAAACAAACAGTGAAACCCAGATTGAATTTATCTGTTTGGAAACAAAAGGATGCTATTACAAAAGCACATTTAGTCAAGATCCAGTCATTTGTAGGCCAAACAAATTTCTGAAAGGTTTATTTAATGCAAAATGGGGAAAACAAACAAAAAACTCTCTCTCCCTCCCTCTCTCTCTATTTCTCCCTTTCCTTCTCTCTCTCTCTCTCATTCTCTCAATGTCTCTCTCTCTCCTCCTCCCTCTGTCTCTGTCTCTCTTTTTTCTCTCTCTCACTCCTCTCCTATATATACATGCACATATGTGATATGAATATATGTATATATGTACACATATACCCTTTAGAGAATGGAATAGATAACAAGTAAAAGAAATAGTAATTTTATGTATGAGCAGGAATGATGCACTTTACTTTCCTTAGACTCTTCTCACTACCAGGAGCTGGGCTTAACATAGGTGTTAAAAGACATATAGTTAGTTGATTGATTGAAAAATCTCTAAATGCCTTTGCAAAATTGGCCAACTCCCCAGCTAATGTGCAAACAAAATAAGAATGGTATGTTTTCCATATATAACAGAACAATGGCATTAATTGGATCATGATGAAAATTTATCATAAAATATGGCAGCAAGGAACAGATGACAAAATGTGCCTATACTATTGGCTTATCAACTCATTGATAGCTAGAATTAGCTTTTATCTACACTTTAAATTTCTATTGACTTCTTGAAGGTTGAAATATGCCCTGGAAATCATAGACATTTAGTTGATATTTATTTATCTGAATTAAATCGTTCTACCACTTTAAATTTTTATATTTTAGCCTTTTTTTTCAGATGAAAAGTTTGGATTTAATAATATTAAAAATAGGAGGCAGCTAAGTAGTTCAGTGCATGAGAGCCAGACATTGAGACTGGAGGTCCTAGCTTCAAATTTGACCTAAGATACTTTCTGGCTGTGTGACTCTAGGTGAGCTACTTAAGTCCCATTGCCCAGCCCTTACCACTCTTCTGCCTTGGAACCAATACAGAGTACTAATTCTAACACAGTAGGTAAGTGTTTTAAAAATAATAACAAAAAAGGGTTTTAAAAATAACAATAACTAGCATTTCTCAAGCACCTTAACATCTGCTTTGTGAGCTTTATTTATGTTTTGCCACTTAATACAACAACCTTAGAAGATGGGTACAATAATTATTCTCATTTTATAGATGAGGAAAGTGAGGTAGACAGAAGTTAAGTGACTTGCCTAGGTGCCTAATAAATAGCTAATAAATGTCTGAAGTATGATTTGAACTCAGATCTTGCTGATAGGTTTTCTAGGAGTCTATATACTTATTGAAAGACAAAACTGCCTATAAAAGTTATATATATATATATATATATATATATATATATAACTCTACTCTAGGCGAAATAATATGAATTCTGTGAACTCTTTCTTTTTACTATCTATCTCAATTGTTAAAGAAGGAAAAAAATACTTTTGATACACAACAACTATTTTCTTTCTTTATTTCCTTCCTTCCTCCTTCCCTCCCTCTTTTTTCTTTCTTCCTTCCTTCTTTTCTCCTTCCCTTCCTTCCTCCCTCCCTTCCTCCCTCTCTTTCTTTCTTTCTTTCTTTCTTTCTTTCTTTCTTTCTTTCTTTCTTTCTTTCTTTCTTTCTTTCTTTCTTTCTTTCTTTCTTTCTTTCTTTCTCTATTGTTTATAGCTCATGAGTAGTTTTTATTTCATTCTTGGTGAGTCACCTCCTCTTCCTTCCTTCTAGAGATATCAGAAAGAAAGCAGTTGCTGTGCTATACTTACCCAGAGCTGATCAAGCAAGTCAGTAGACGTGTTTTGGAAATGAAGATAAAACATGATAATGTTGTCAATTTAAAACTACTCATAATAAAGAGAAAGTATTCACTATCATTGGAGTCTACACCTAGCTATAAAACAGCATTTTCAGTTACTGCAGTGGGGAAATTCTACTCCATTCTTTTTGCTTCCCCTTCTGATTGGTTTCCATGCCTCCGATGGCTTTTGGATGAAGATGCTCCTGTGTCCTTTGGGAAGGAAGCCACTACTGTTGCCCAATACTGCTCTATCTAGTATTGCCACATGTCACTCTTGCCTCCCTTTGCAGAGGAAATATTAGCAAAGCCATCATTGTAGGACTCAGGAAAACAAAGATTTTAGGCATTTGTGTTAATATAAAATTTCCGTGAGTGTCATTAGTGTGGCCTGGCTGGGGGTGTTTTTCCTCAGTTATCACTAGCTGTTGGTTAAGTGGCACTTCTGGCATTCAGCTGCAGTTGGCCAGCCTTTCCCTGCCAGCCTCATCCCTACCCCATTCGGAATAGGAATAAAGTAGACCCAGGATTCGTGAGCCAATTCAGCTTGTATCCAGCATTTATGGCATTTTAGGTCTGTGGGAAGGGGATGAGGAAGAATAACATTGTAGTGCCATCTCTGTAAAACATGTTAGTCTACCATGGAACAACATGATAATGTCAGTGCGATGTTCTCATTACTGCAGGAATATTGCTTGTTACCATTAGTCTTCTCTCTCCAACTGGGCAGTCAGTTAAGTGATGTCCTACTTGCTGGAGGAGCTGGCAGCGTTTCTCACTCAAGCCTGCATCTCTGAAAAGTTAAGTGAACACGTAGCTCTGACCATCTCCTTTTGCAGCTGTCCCCAAGAGTGACAAACAATTCTTATCACTTAATAAGGGATGATAAATCATGTAGAAATGGAATTTTAGGGTTCTAAAGCTTTTCGCCTACACAGTCTCCTCCGATTCTCACAGTGACCCTGAGTCAGAGAATTCAGATTTGGCAGAGATCTCTGAGATCATCTGGTTCAGGTTTTTAGATTTACAGTTGAAGAAAATTGAGGCCTTTAGAGGTTAAGTGACTGGCTCATGACCACAGAAGTGGAGGGAGACAGAGCCAACATTTGAATTTCTGTCTTCTTACACTTTTGTGCTTTTTAAAAAATCACATCATAAAGTCTTTAGAGAGTTCTAAAGACTCTATTTGGTAGTCCTTAGATATATCCTGACATTGCAGATCAAGAACCTTAATAGTTAGAAGATTTTTATTCCCATCTTGAAGATTATACATATTTGAAGATACTGATCCAAGCCTCAAATACATGTTAACTTCCCACTCCACTCATTTTTAAAAAAGAAAAACTCTAAAGTTCATGAATTAGATTTAAATGCTGTGTGTTTTTTTTTTAATTACAGCAGTTATATAGGTTTAGGACTTGGATAAACTTAAAATTGAGATCTCACTTTTGAAAGGTAGCATGATATTAGATGATGAGTACTCAAATGAATTGGGAATTCTTAGATTAACCATGGGTTCTAGAACTACGTAGTATGTTACCTTAGACAAGTGAATTAACGTTTCTGTACTTAATTTGTTCAATTATTAAATTATAGGGTTAGACTATCTGGTCTTTGAAGTCTGAAGCCTCTTTTAGAAGCAATATAGTCTTTTAAAAGTCCCCTTCTAACTCCAAAATTATGATTCTGGTGAATTCTTCAATTTTATGCATATTGTGCCTATTGTTGATTCTAATGGGGCATTAGTAAATCTAAGCCCTTACCTCTGTTTATAAGGCCAGAGGGAGGTCCTTTTCTTCTCAGTCCAGATACTGATTAGAGAAATGGGGAGTCCCTCCCTTTGGCATGCCCAGTTCACACTCCTATCCTCTGTTCTTTACCATGTTTAAGAGGAATCTTGGTAGGTAGAGTTCTAGAAGTTTTCAACCCCTTATCTAGAATAGATGAACTCAAGTATTTTGAAATAGTGACAAAAGTCAGATTTGACCATAGAAAATACTTATACTATTGCTACAATAGAGTCAGAAGGGAAAACTCTTCCCCAGGTAAAATCAGGAAAGGTCCTGATCTGATGCAAAAATCAAACCTGCCAAGACTAGGCTAGATGGAATACCATTGGTTGGTTGATGATAAGGGATTCTGTTTCCAATATGATTGCTAAGTAAACAATCCTAAAGTAGATGGAAGAATATTGAGAGTGCCTTTGAAGTCAGAGGGTATGGGTTCAAATGATGACTTCAAACATGATTAATAGGACAAATCATTTAAAGTTTTTGAGACTTAGTTTCCTCATCTGTAAAATGAGACTATTCGTTCCATTGATTCACAGGCGTTTTGTGAAGAAAGCACTTTGGAAAACTTTAAAGTCATAAGACAAAATGTGTTATTTGAAAATCCCACAGAAAAGCAGATCAGTATACTATAAAGATAATTAAATCAAGAGTTAGAAAACCTGGGTTGCATTTTTCAAATATTTGGTTGTCATTGTTGTCAGATCCAACTCTTTGTGACCATTTTTATGGAGTTTCCTTGGCAAAGTCACTGGAGTGATTTGCTATTTCCTTTTCTGAGTTTCTATTTTACAGCTGATGAAAGTGAGGCAAATAGAGGTTAAGCCACTTGCCCAGGGTCACACAGTGAGTAAGCTTCAGAGGCTGGTTTTGGACTCAGGTCCTCTTGACTCCAAGTCCATTACCACTATCTATCTGAATTCTCTGTGCCTAGTTTCCTCAGATATCAATACACAGTTGTGTATGAAGCAAGGCAAAGCCAAGCATTTTTGAAACCTTGAAAGATGGAGAAGAGGAAGAAGAGACCCTTTCACATCAATCTAGGGCAGTGGTTGGCAATGTATGGCTCTTTCTGCAGGAGCCACAAAGTCAATCTTTTTTCAGGCACTGTTACAGGAGCGCGCACTGTGAGCACTGTACAACTCTCACAAAATTACATTTTAAAAAATGTGGCGTTTATGGCTCTCACAGCGAAAAAGGTTGCTGACCCCTGATCTAGGAGGTAAACAACTACACCCCAAATCTCCTAATCACCCCCACTCCTACAGTTGGGATTTGATGATCACAATTCTAAAATTCCAGGGTATAAAAGCTACAAATAAGTTTTTAATGAATTTTTCTTGGCGATTAGAATGTGGTCCTAACAATCGCCTGTTAAGGGGTTTTATCAAAAACAAATCTTTTGGAGGAGCAGCTCATGAAGAAAGCAAATTTTCTCCCCCACTATAGAGTTTATAACCTTCACAGTAAATTATATCAATCTTGTACTTCTGACCAGAAGGTAGCAGTTACAGCATACGATAAATGGGATGTGCATATTGGCAGGAGGGATGGTAGAGAGAGATTATACCTTGTTCAAGAATATTGAAAGTGTGGCCTTTATTCCATATCTTAATACACAGGCAGCATTAAGAAGATAGTGAAAAGAGACTTTCTTGGCTGTGTATCAGAGCTGATTTTTGCTACATAAAATTTCTTTTCAGTTTTGAAACTTTGAATTTTGCTTCAATAGTCATTCAACTGTTTTTCCGAGTGGAAGTAAAGGAGTTAGTATACAGGGCAAAAAGTCAAGCGGCTAAGCACATGGGCTGAATAACTAGGGGTGGTCAGCACATTGGGAAAGTCTGTGATAAAGCACATTCTGTTGAGGACAGATGGTTGGCAAGCTGAGAACAGCCCACTACTGGAGACACTTGAAAAATCCCAGTGCATTGGAAAGGTATCAGCATCAACTTATCACCCTGATGAGTCACCCATGAGCATCTGACCTACTTCTGGAAAGATCCATACTAAAATTGGTTTGCTATTTCTCCGGCAGCTAGGGATACACCATGGCTATCGAGGACTACAAGAACCTCTTTATGCTTATTTCATAAACATTTCCCAGGAAATCACAACACCACTGCATTATGTTTGTAGGTACTTTGTTCCTCTCTGTATTTATTCTCATCTTAATGATGGCATTATCCCACAAATAGGTAAAGCAGAACAGCAAATGATTTGGCTTAACTCTGCTCTGAATTGCAGTAGAGGCAAATTTCTAACCCCTGAAGTAAATAATATTCCTGAATACACCCAGTGACCAGGTAGAAATATTCAGAATTTATGTAATACTGGATTAAAGTCTGCTTCTTCTGGCAAATGGAGGTGACCTCTGGTATCTCTGAACTTCTTCAAGTGTCAGCTCCAAATCCAATCTTCTGCAAAAGGCTTCTTCTGATCCTGTCTTCCTTCCCCAAATCCCATCACATTTCCTTGCTTTTATACTCTATCAGTGATTCCTAAAGTGGGTGCCACTGCCCCCTGGTGGGTGCTGCAGAGATCCAGGGAGGTAGTGATGGCCACAGGTGGATTTATCTTTCCTATTATTTGCTATTAAAATTTAAAAAAAGATTAATTTCCAGGGGGCTAAGTAATATTTTTTTTTCTGGAAAGGGGGCAGTAGGCCAAAAAAGTTTGGGAACCACTGTTCTATATACCTCCTAGGTAGTTGCACTTCATCTCCCTATTAGAAAGTTAGATCCTTGAAGGCAGGACTGTTTTATCTTTCTTTGTATCCCCAATGGTTATCCAGTTGATCAACATATAGTGAGCCCTAAAGGAGAGCTTGTTGAATGACTGACTTTCTATAGAGAAGAAGGAACCTCAAAGGGTTTTAACTATGGAGACTGCATCATGGCGACATTACCAGTCAAATATAAATAAGACTTTGAGAATTAGTTTAAAATGTTAACTTTCCTATTTTTCCAAGTAATTATAGTTTTAACACTGCCTAATAGTGATAAATTTCTGCAACTTACTCTGTGATAGTCATTTAGCCTTTCTGAGCCTCCGTTTCCACATCTGTTAGATGAAGAACTTGCTCTAGTGTCTAGCAGATCAAAATCTCTAAGGACAAAGTCTTATATAGGCAGTATAAGGGAGCATCCTTGATATGTTCTTTATGGGAAAATTCTCTAAGTTGAAATGCTGGGGTTTGGGTTGTTTTTGTTTCTTTTAAACACTAAGACCTACTTGTTTCATTATCTAGATAATTCATTCTATGATTATAAGTGGCAGAAAAGGTGGTGATGCACCTTAATAAAGGCAATTTCCTCACCAAGGAATTCTCTATATCAGCAGTTCTCAAATGTTTAGGTCTCAGGACATCTTTACATTTAAACATTATTAAAAGTTCCCTAACAAGCTTTGTTCATATGGGTTAGATCTGTCAATATTTGCCATATTAGCATTTTAAACATCTCAGTATTATTATAGAAGAATGGTTTTTACCTTTCAGACTTCCTGAAAGGGTTTTGGGAATCTCTAAGAGATCCTGAACCACACTTTAATAACCCTTGCTCCACTCCATGGAAATCGGTTTCAGTTACTTTCTCTATTGCTAAAAACTACCTACTTAAGCATGCTTATGGAAAACAAAAGTACGCATATATTACAACAAAAGGCCAAATTCCAAATCATTTCAAGGTGAGTGTGATAATCCTAAAAAGCTAAGGAGATAGATCTAACTAATATTAACTTCAAGGAAATTTAACATTTGGTCATTAATTTAACCAAGATTGGGATAACCCACACTTTTGATTCTTGTTCTTTTATGGTACTAGACTAGAGATAAAAAATAAATTCTGATTTTTGCTTGTTCTTACAAGATTAAACATAAATGAATGTGAAAATTAATCTGATAATCTTGACATTATCTAAAAATTTTGGATGTTAGCCAAAAGAAGCCAATATCCATTTCATAAACACAAATTTATACACATTGTTTTAGTCTCATCCCTTGAGTAGATTGTACATAATGCATTCCGTTTTGTCTAGTCCTCCAAATCCTCCAGAACTCTCCTTGACCTCTTGATGTTGTAACAATTGAGAGATTTTTTTTAAACCTTCTTGAATTCTTTAGTCAAGGGCACCCATTAATAAAAGACAGCTCTTGAACAGTAAAGTTTTTCCCCCTCCTAATTATAATGACATATCAAGAATATTGCAATGCGTATAAAATTTAATCTGTGGTCCTGAATAGCTTTTGGTTTTTCAGTTTTAGGACAGAAACAAAGGAATAATAAAGACCCCAGACTCAAAGATTTTGGGGGGCTGATTAATACAATTATACACAGTGATATTTGCACTGTAACAAATTTCCATCTTAAAGCAAAATGAAGTTTACATATTGCTTCAGGCACTGTGCAAATTAGAACTTCATTGCATATTAATGAGTTACTCTTTGTGACCAATTGTTATGCAAATTACATTCATGTCAGAATTTATCATTGAGGATTAAGAAAAAAGTGCTTTTTTCCCCCCTTTTTTAAAAATCCAGCAGCAATTCCCACATCCTGGGGAGGGAATCCAACCAAGAAAACATTTTACAGTTGTTCAACATTTAAGATTGTATTATGCTTTTCTGTCAATTAAATGTTTGCAGTTTTTAAAAACTAATCTATACATATCACAAATTGCAAAAAGCAGAAGGAAAAATTAAACAAATAGAGGAGTATTAGAGCTTTTTTTAATCATTTGAATAGTTTTAATGTAATGCAAACTGCTTATTTGTCTGCAAATAATGCAAGCTACTGTATTAACTTCAGAGAACAGTTTATTTGAATAGAACATTTTCCCAAAGACTTCACCCACTCTAAAATCAGCATAAAGGTGGTATTTATGTATATTCCTTGAATTGCTAATGTTTCATAATGCAAGGACTTAATTATTTTATTCTTTGGAGCTTCTCTAAATCTGCCTGGCCAAAAATGTTAAGGAAGATAGGTCAAATTTCTATGGAAATGGCTTTCTTTTCACTTGAAATTGTTATTTGTTCTACTCTACATGATTTTCAGTAAAGTTTTTTTTAATCAAAATTGTACAATGGGGGAAAAAACCATCATATAAATCTCAGAAAAGCTGAGAGGACATAACATCCAAAGAATAAACTTCCTCTTCTTAACATGTGGTTAAGCTATTTTTATTCAACAATTTTTTTAAAAAATTCAGTATATTACCTCATCCTTACAAAACACTGCAAGTCATAAAATAAATCTTGAAATAATACATTATTTACTGTTTATATCATTGGTAATTACAGCTGCTTGCATCTATCATCTTCTGAACTCCATGGGGAACTTTATCTCAGGTAAAATGGCAACATACTAAGTGAATTTTATCAGTTATTTTAAAAATATCTATTCATCTGTTTATAAGGGAATTTTTAGCAAGCCTAAAATATTCAAGAAAGCACTTGAGAAAACCCCCTCAAAACATGGAAAGTTTCTTCCTTATGTGAGTTTTTAATTAGTAAAGCTACTACTTATAGCTTTTTGTTTTTAATACAAGTCCACCAAAAAAGATCTGTCTCATTTTTTTTAAATTTACATGCACGTGATCTTCTAAAAATTTCTGATACTAAAAATATGGGGCAATCTGAACCCTGACCTTTGCTGATTTTTTGAAATTAACCTATCCCTGATCAATTACGTTTGGTCTATTTCTTCAAAATGGAAAGTCAGATTGGTCCAGATTTCAATTGTGGAAATTCAGCCAATTAATTATATATGTAACAAATATATTCCCACCCCAATACCCCATCTTCCAAGTTTACCTCAGTAAACTTTAGGGAATCTTACTAAAAGAGAGTCCTTTTATTCAACTGTATAGTCATAAAGTAAAGAAGCTGTTACTAATCTCATGGCATACTTCTGGTGTCCAGGTTATTAAAGTGAATTATATGGTTTTACAAATGGGATCAAGTCTGAGTACACAGTAAAGCCCAGATTGAATTTCACTCCTATGAAACAAATGGCTATAATTAATTTTGGTGTCAGCCTGAGGAGAGGAGGGCATCGCATCAGCGAAGGCGCAGCAGTAGAGTGTGTTGTTGTCTGCCTCTTGCCACCAACGACAATTGTTTGCTTATGCTCCTTTCCTCTCTTTGCCTTTTTACAGTAGTGAGATCCCAACCACAATAAATAGTCTGATTAAAAAGCTATTAAATGCAGGAAACAGAATGTGTAGTTCTATGGAGGCCTCCTGATTGCTGCAGGGGTGGCAAACTATTGTTCTCTTCCTGTGACATAGGACCACAGTTCAGAGCTAAATGAGTCAAGCCTCCCTTTGGGGGGGAAAAATCATGCTATCACCCTTTCTAATTTCACACCACTGCAATTTCATAATATTCTGTCCTGGAAATCCCAATTCACTCCCATGGCCCAGATAATGCTGAGCTTTTAACCATGAATAAGAGGAGGAAGCAGCAACACCCCAGCAACTTCTCTAAGTTTCTGTGGCTAACATCCAGCACCCACAAAAGCAATGCTATTCCTCTGGCTGTCAAGCTTCCAGTCCTGGAACAGCACTTTGTCTCTTTTCTCTCCTCCTTTTTTTTATTCATTTTTTTTAAACGAGGTTCTTTCCTATTTGATGATAACAATGGTTCAGTTCATCTGTTTATTAAAAATTGCTCCAGGAGTCGACAGTTCAGTGTAAAATGAGTGGATAAATGTTACAGGTGAACTGGACTCAGGAGTGTGAACCATGAGCAATCTTCTTTTCCTGGGTAAGGGGTTTTAAACTACCTAGAAAATTGCAAGGCCTAATCTTTCCACTGGGCCCAGCCTGAAGTATAATCCACATAATGTGAATGTGCCTGCTTTCCATCCAACTGAGACAGCCACGCCATTAAGTGATTTGTATGATTTGCCTGGTATAATAACTAGTTGTCTTTTGCTCACTGGGTGCCAGGAACTTCTTGAACATTTCTAACTATGGCTTGATGGAGACTGCTGTGTAGCTGCAAAATGGTTTTGATAAAAGCACCAGTTTTGTCCAGTTTAAATCAATAGACTCCAACTGCCCGAGAAACATTTGGCTTTACCACTCTGCTGTTATCAATTAAAGGGCCGAGCCACTACAATTTTAATTGATATATATATGTCCTGCCCTCATCCATCATTTCCCTGTTCTTCTGGCTCCTCTCTTTCTCTTTTCCACAGAAGGATGGATAGCTGGGTTGGCCACTGTATTTTGGGCAGACACATTCAAAATATCCAGCTGTGAAACTGATCTCTAGGGCAAGCCCTGCCAGTTTTTAATTTCACTCTAGATTTCCAATGTTGACATCATGACAATTCATTCTTTCCCCATCTTAAAGTATAAGGAGAAAAGTGTGGACAGTGTGGTTTCAATGAAACAAAGTAAAACTCTCAGTTCATTAAAAATGTTTTTTAAATAGTAATAGAATTTCTAATAGTCTTTTTTTTTGACATTTTGTGATCCATATTCAATCCTTCCAAAACTTGGAATTCTAACCATCTTTTTTCTAAAATATGATGACCTGGCAAAAGATAAAATAGAATTAGAAAAGGAAAAGAACCAGAAACCTATTATCACATTTGGAGTAAGTCCAATCTAAATTTTCAAATAATATATACAATTTCCCCTATTGTCACACCATATAGTAAAACTTCATTTTTCATATTGCCAAATTTACCTAACAGCAGAATTGAGATTAGAGCTATTATAGACTGATTTTTCATTCAAATTACATTATGTGCATCATTGGATGCTGTTGCCCATAACTTCTTTATTAATACTTTGCTCTCCCCAGGCATCAGCAACTCTTCATTTTCATATAGCTCTGACTATATTTTACCCTCTAAATTTAAAGTCTTTCAAATCTGTATCTTTAATTCTGTTGTTCTCTTTAATTTCTATTCTATCCTCTCCCACCAAACTCCTGTGGGTTAACCCTGACTTGGGTCCATAAGGCACATCCTCAAATGTCTCTACTTTACAATTCCTCTTGGTATTTGTGGAAGGATGCTGGCCAACCTTTATTCCAATCTTCCTTTAGGGCTTGGGGCCTCTTTGCCTTTGAACATCAAATTATTCTTGTGGCCTTCACAAGGCCTACCCCAGTCTCCCATTAATGACTTCTTTTGGGGCCCTCCGCTTTGTAGAGAGACCCAGGACAGCCTTCAATCCCTTTCTTGCCCCCTCCTGACTTCTGGACTTCAACAACAGCAAGGAGCCAACTCCTGAGCTTGACAACTTTTAAATAGCTCTCTCTCCTAATTTTTTCCTGAGAGAAAAAGGCTTTCTACAAATGGGTAAGGATTGGGGAATTAGTGTTTTCGTTTGTTTTCATCTGCCAATTGGCTGAGAAGGGATACTGAAATCCCTTTTGTTATTGAAATGAAGCACATCTGGGAGTCTTTTGGGGGTATAGATGAAACTAAGGGAGTAAGGAAGAGAATCTGGGGGGACTGAGAAAGAGGAAAGCTTACTGTGACTTTTACTGTTTCCTAAAAAGCAGTAGAACTGGCAGGAAAGGTTTTGACACCAAGAGCTTTGCTTCCTAGACCTGATATTAGAAGAGGATTACGATGATGATGACAGCTAATATTTACATAGTGCTTTTAGGTTTACAAAGCACTTTTCACATATTCCCTCGTTTGATAATCACTAATAATCTAGTGAGATAGATTTATTATTGTCCTCATGTTACAGGTGAGGCAATTGAGAATAAGAGAAGGTAGGGATTTTACCCTGCTGGTAAGAATTGGAGGCAGGATTTGAATTCAGATATTCTTGACTCTCTTCACTATACCTTGTATCTCTCAGAGAAGGGTAATGGCACTGACCTAGAATCAGTAAGATGCCAAGAAAGAGAGCAGTAAGGTTAATTCCAATAGACTGAAAAAGCTTCCTTTTCTGAAATGTCCAACCCTGCCCTGACTCTGCCTGCAGAGACTTTGTGCAAGTCTTCCCATACAAAGTTGTAAATCTATAGAAAAGTTCAAGGCATAAACTACTGAGGGGAGAAGGCAGAGGGAATGATCACAGGACCGTAGATTTTGAGGTAAAAAGGATAGAAGCCCTCTAGCCCAATATCCTGATGTTAGAAATGAAGTAACCGAGGCCAAGTAAAACTCAGTAATTTTTCCCAAGGTCTAATAGATAGTTAAGTGGAAGAATTTGATTTTAACTCAGATCTTTCTACTGTATCACACTGATTCCTCCAGAAGAATGTGGCAGTGACTGCTTTCTGACACTCAACTGTTCACCTCAGGTCTATAATGCACTTGTAATGATCTCTGGCAAGTTTCTCTCTGGCCTGAGGGGCATTGGACTAAAGGGTTCTAAATTCTCATGCAGCTCAAAATCTATAATTTTCTGATTCTATTTCTGTTCTAAATATTTTATTGTTTCAATATTTTTTCACCTTTATTGGTTGGCATAGGGAGTCAATTTCATACATTCTGCATTAAAATTGTATTTTGTTTGGGTCCTCCTGAATACCACCCCACTTCTAGTCAATATTATAGTAAGTTTAAAAGGCACTGGTCCAGAGGGACAATAGCAGGAAATTTAAAAAAAATACAGAGGAACCTGCAAGTCATGTACAAATTGTCTCAAATATCAGAGTAACATAATTTGCAAATTAGATCATATAGTAATCAAAATTCAATATTCTGTTAATATGTGCTAAATCAGCAGAAATCACCCAGGCACTATTGTTGGGGTTCTTGGTTCTATGATATATAAATCCCAGTCAAATTCCAGACCTCCACAGTTTCAGACCAGTAGAACATCAAAAAATACTGGTGATTGAGGCATCATGGACATGCGAAATTTAAAGTTTTACTGATAACTTTGAGATGATTTTGATATGCTAATGCACTAACTCCAAATGGGGGCACAGATAAGAGTTAATCTCCAACAATCCAATCCTTTAAAAAATGAGACTTCAAATTCCTGCCCCACCATGATATTCCCATTTCCACTGGGTACATGCTGCCTTAGTGTTCCTAACTCCATTCCAGCTATCTGAATGCTGATCTGTGACTCTTCCTCCCTATTCTCTTTCCCACACAATCTGCTTCCTTTCAGCATCCCATCCCTTATCTTCACTGTTTGCCTCTGTACCCTCTGCCTCATCAAAATGTGATTGCAGCTCCATTTCCCACTGCCAGTCGTAATCTTTCCCCAGTGAGTACCCAAAGGACTAGTCATGCCTGCTCCCATTTCATAATTTCATAAATTAATTATCAATTCAATTAGATACCAGCTAGCATCAGATGTTATTAGTGATGTGAATGAAGTCAAACTAATTATGTTAGTTGGGGTAAGAGAGAGAAGTGGTCTATCATTCCATAATATTACCCTAAATCTGTCTGAACCCAGAACAGCTTCAGAAGATGGATTATACATGCATTAATTATTATATTTTGTATATAGTTACTCATGTACTTGTCTTTTCCTTCTTAATCCTTGGAAAATTCCTAACGAGATTTATCCCCTTCAGTCATCATGCCTCCATTTTTCTTATTTTCTAGAAATATATCCGATGCTTGTCTCATTGTCATTGGTTATGCCAATAACCAATAGACTTATTCTTCTCTAATTTGCTATATTGGAAAGTCAATCATTGATTGATTCAGTAAAACAAAAAGCAAAAATAAAAATCCACACATTGTGTGGGTTTTTTATTTTTATTTTTAGTGACAAGAATGATTTCTCACCATATTCAAACCATGAGGTCAGAAGGGCATTTTTCATGTGACTTATATGATCTTTGTGATCAAAATAGGAGCACAGTGAGATGCCAATAGTGCCCTATATTAAGGCCAGGGGAAGAGGAAGATACTCTAAGCACAGCCTGAACTTTGGGGCAACAAAGAGAGATATTAATAATAATGAGAATGAAATTAAGTTAAAATTGTGGGCAAAGCAGAGGGGCAATATTGAACTCAGTTATTTTTTTGAATTTTGAAGTTTTGATTTTCTGTTTTTGGATTTGCTATTCTAAAAGCACAGACATTTATTCCATATCATTTTATAACATATGGCTATAGGCAACCTTCTAATGCATTCAATGGCAAATTCAATTCCCAGTACGATGTTCTATACACTCCAGTGATGAGTAAATAATCACTGAATTGGTGAATTGAAACAGATAATTAGCAAAACAAAAAAAATAGTTCTAGTGAATCATAAAGTTGAGATCAGGCAGAAAACAGAGGCAGTTCAGAAGAAAGGTTACTACTGTACTGGGTGCTGGAAGCTCTATGACTTCCATTAAGGACATTTTCCATTTTTCTCCCTTCAAGCTACAAGAAAACTGGGAACAAAAGCTGCCCTCTGTCTCAATCATCTTTCGATGCATTTAAGTTTAATTTTGTTTTATTAGAATTACTAACACAAATAAATGAATATAATAATCATATTCTTCTAGCAATAATCTATGACTGCCAATCATGGGAAGCAATTATTTTAAAATAATTATAATAACAAATGTCCATTACCCATAGGGCGATGGGAAGAGACAGTACTGCTTGTTCCCAATGAGGACATGTGCTTGTGAAATGTCTTAAAGGGCAATGGGAAGGACATGTAATACTCAAATAATAATAAAATAAAAAAGCAACAATATATAACGCTACACTTGAAGTTTTTCTGAGAGGTTTATATGTGTTATCTCATTTGATTCTTACAACCCTGAGAGAGGGTTGCTATTATCATCCTCATTTTACAAATGAGGAGACTGAGGTTGAGAGCACTTTTTTGCCCATTTAGCGGCTATTGAGAGACAGGATTTGAACTCAGGTCTTCCTGACTCCAAGTTCAGAATTCTCTCCACTGCACCACCTAGAAGAAAAGTCCTGAGATAAGAATGAGAGCTATAGAGCCCAAGTGCTATGACAATACCGCTGAGATATTAGAAGGCTACAAAGACCAGGTCTTTGGGTAGCTCATCACTTGAGGACTGAAGGAAGAAAGGAATGTGACTCGTACATGACAGGAGGGTTGCAGTGTCATTCTGAACTGCTGCACTTAACAGGAATGCCAGTACCGAAGAAGTTACCGATCCATTAAATAATCATATAATCAATTCTAATTATTATGAATAGTAGCTTATAAGGAACAGCTAGATGGCTTAGTAGATTGAGAGAAAAGTTTAGAGGCTGAAGGCTCTAAGCTTAAATGTGGCCTCAGTCACTTAACCCTCTTTTCCTAGCCCTTACCAACTCTTCTGCCTAGGAAATAATCTAAAGTGTTGATTCTAAGACAGAAAGTAAGGGTTTAAAAAATAAAAATAATCTATTATATTTAGGACTTCATGACCTAACAAAACATTTTATATACACTAACCATTTTAATTCTCACAACAAAGCTAAGAGGTAGTTGGTAAAGTATAATGATTTCCATTTCACAGAAGAAGAAACGATGCTTTATTATGGCAGTTAGTAGGCATCAAATGGCAGACCCAGTCTCTTGATTCTAAATCCAAGTCTTTCTCCTCTAAACAGTTGCCTATTTGCCTTCACCAGAAACACCTCACTTACCCACTCATGACCACATCATACTTCTAAAAAGCTCTTTTTACAGTGCAAGACACCATTCAAGGGCTTATTCCTTTCTCTTCTCTTCCCTCATGTCCTTCCACTACAAGATTAAAATATACTCAATATAGCTCCCATATTTTATTCCTTCAAAGAATGGGAGACATTTTCTTCTTAGGGTTCCAAAGTTTGGAAGGCTATATAGTCTGGGGACAGTCATTTGTGGGAATTGTTTGTAAGTAGAACAAAGACTCTTAAACTCACAGGAAAACATGGGGTTTTGCAGTCCATCCAGCCTGTCCCCACTCTACAGACACCTCTATAACAGTATATAATACTCATATGAGGAAAAAAGTATTAATTTGTTCTGGAACTAGCCTCCTTTTAGTCACCTTCAAACTATATTCATTACTTTATTGGGAGGTAGCAGAGTATAGTGGAAAACTCACTAGCTAAAGATTTAGAAGGCTTGGGTTCAAATGCTATATCTGATACATTTGCCTATATAACTTCTCTGGGTTTCAGTTCCTTTATATATAAAATGAAGGCGATGGATAAATCAGAGGTGTCAAACTCACCCTAAAGCAGGGCACCAAATTAAAATATAATTGAGAAATAGTTTTTTAATAGATAAAAATATAACAGATAATGTTACTTTGTAGTTTTCTAAATCAATATGTAGCCAGGATCCATGAGTTTGACACCACCAGTTTGACACAGGGTGGAATGTCTTATTAGGTCCATTCTGATTTTAGATGTATGATTCTATCCTTTCTAGCAGAAATGTTTTTGTTTTTTTCTTTTAGTTGAGAAGCTAACTAAGTCTGGGATGAGGGCGTGAGCACTGGCAATTCCCTGACACTATAGGGATTCAGTGAGATGGACACCATTAAAAGAATGGAAACCTTCCCTCAATAGGAGCCCAACTTCCTTTTTCTGGGCAGCTCATTGACCTTTTCTCCTTCCCTTGTCTGGTCCTCCAAGTGAATGGTTTCCTGTGTAATCCATTATAAAACCTACAACACACTCCACTAAGAGATATTTACTTCTTGTTAAAATGAAGGGTGTCTACACATAGGGCAGGTAGGTAGAATAATGGAAATACATGGGACTGAAATCAACAAGTCCTGAATTTAAATCTGACCTCAAATATTTACTTCTATGTGGCCCTGGCCAAGTATCTTAATGTCATTTGCCTCAGTTCCTCATCTGTCAAATGAGCTGGAGAAGGAAATGGCAAACTCCTCTATTAACTTTGCCCCCCCAAAAACCCCAAATGTAGAGTCAGATACAACTAAAAAACAAGAACAAAAACACCTTTTTGAATTAAACTTTTTAGTTTTTCAGATATGGATAAATCATCCCGCATGTAAAAAGGAATTCTTTATTCCTTTTTTAATTTAACAGGGGACCTAGAGGTTCTTATACCATAGAGATGTGTAGGGATTAACCAGTTTACAGTGACAGGAAGTAGAAACCATAGAGATAGGAAGTAGAAACCATAAAGACAGGAAGAAGGAATAATAGAGACAGGAAGTGAGGGCTATAAGGCTGCTAGTTGGAGCAAGTTAGGAGTTAGCCATCAGTTACGGACAGTAAGAGCTGGCAGTTGTGGGTAAGTTGGCTGCTGGGCATGAGTTGGTCTTTGGGAGTTGGATGCTGGTGGTGTGGGTTGGCGATTATTTGGTTGTTGGGAGCTATAAAGATAGATAGATAAATAGATAGATAGATAGATAGATAGATAGATAGATAGATAGATAGATAGATAGATTCTGCCTGGTGAGCTGAGGTGAAGGATGATCTGCTGGACTTTCTTTAATGGCAGTCATATGTAGATATAGGTAATTTAAGGTAGTAATTATAGGTGGTTATAGGATAACTAGCATAAACATTAGGAAATTTTCTTTCACAACTTCTTTTCTACTTTCTTTTCCTACTTTCTTTCTCTCCTTTACTATATTCATTTTACTATATTCATTTACTGTCTCTATTTTAATTAAACTAAATTGTTAATTGTTAAAAGTTGCCAGAAGTTTTCTTTTCTTTGGTTTAAAGGAATAACATTAATTTACAACTCTATTATGTTCTCATTAAAACTTAAATTATTAAAAACTTCTCTCTTATTGTGTCAAAACCCCTATTTTAACCCTTAGAAGTAGATGCCATATTTCTCTGGAGAATATTACTCCTAATAACTCAAAACATAGGATTAATTTGAATTTGAGAATTTTGAGGAAAAATGATAATAATAATAACAATAGTATTGATGATGATGATGATGATGATGATGATGATCAGCAAGACAGTGTTTAAAGAAAATTATTTTAAATGTGAATGGTTGCTATGGAGTCTAAAGATAAATTCCAGTATCTGAATTTATTATACTCAATTATGCTGCTTACCTAAAAGTCTTATTATAATTTTTCTTTTCCCCCTTGCTACTACCTGTCCCATATACATCTTTTCAGTGAGAAATTTCTACATTTAGTCCAATTATTTGGTAAATATCTGCAAAATAAATCATGAAAAATTTATATTCTCCAGAAATATGCCCTTTAGTTTGGCCAATAAGAGATTCAATCCTTTTATAATGAGAGCTTACATTTACATACCACTTTACAAAGGGTTCACACTGATTCTTCATTTGATCTTCATAACAAGCTTATGAGTTAAATGGTACAAGGATCATTAGGTTCAATTTACATATAAAAAAGATGCTTTAAAGCTTGGGTGAAATAGGAAAAAATAGCAAAATATATAAATATACTGGAAAAGCCTAAAAATATATTCAACATTACACAGTCATAGCCATCTCACTTCTACAATGGAGTAGGAGAGAAACCTCATATCTCTTGATTGGGGTCATGTTTGTCCTTTTTAAAATTCTGTAACATTTGTTTTTGATTGTTTTGTGCTTACTGTTCTTTCCATTTACACTGTTGGAGTCATTGTGGATAATGTTTTCCTGCTTCTGCTTGTTTCTTCCTGCACTGATTCATAAATTTTTTTTCATTCCTTTTTGAGATTCATCATATTTGTTGTTTGCTTTTACAAGACAGTAATATTTCATTATATTTTTAAAAATAATTTACTTATGTATTCCCTAATCAGTTCTTTGATACTACAAACAATATTGTTATAAATATTTTGTTGTTCATGATAAATACACCAGATTTTATACCATATACATGTACGAGTTGTCTCAAAAGTTGTAGTGTGGTTTTAAACTACTCAAGCTTACAATTGCATTAAATTTTTTTGGGATAAGTTGTATATTATGTGTATGTGTATGTGCTCAAAATTTCTTATGTGATCTTTACAATAAATCTAAGATTTAGATGACACAAGTATTGTTAGTTTAATTTTACAAATGAGCAAAAGAACTGAGAAAAGTTAAGAGACATGTTCAATTTCATATAGCTTGTCATAGAAGGGCTTAAATTCTCAGCCTCTGACTTAAAATTTCTGATTCTTTTGTTCTTTCTATTGTCTTGCCATCTCTAAATTTTATTTACCATATTCCTGGTGTTTGCATGTGAATGTATTGTTTATCCCTCTTATAGAAGAATACATACACTAGAGCATCAAAGCTGGTTATTATTTAATATACTTATATAATAATTTAAGACCTATTTTAATACTTATAAGAAAGTAATTTTTTGAGAATTTCACTCTCAGTCATCTAGGAATTGAATTCAGTTTATTTTGTTAAATAAGAAAGAAAAATACCACTATTTTATTATATCCTGCTAATACTCAAATTTTATTATACTGAGTCTTTTGGATAACATAAAATTCTAGTAAAATATAACAATATGCTTTTGGATTAACATCAAATTCTTTGGTTTATTTTTTAAAATTCCCATTGCTGAGATGCCTTTATATAAATATGTTGAACCCTAACATTTTATTGCTAGGAATGACTTTAAAGGTAAACCCCCACATTTCAACAAATGAAACTGAGGTATTTAAAAAGTGAAGTTATTTGGCCATGGACAAAGGCTTGCTAGTGTCAGTGCTGTAACCTGAACAGGAATCAAATTTTCCTCTGTCTATATCTTACAGGAGAAAAATACCACAAATTTAATCCCTGTATCAGATGAAAGAGGTGTAACCCATTTTCCCAGTTCTCCAATTTTTTTTGTTACTCTATAATTATAATACAGTAGTACAGCCTTTTTCTTATTTTTTCCTCTTACAGTATTTTTTATCTGTTCTAGATATAATGGCAATAGAGTATGAGGCTTGGCAGAGTGCCCTTTTGGCTTAGCAGCGTTGATAAAAGGTTGCCAAAAACCATAGTTGTTCATATTTCTTTTCAATTTTATGACATTTCCCCCCCAAAACCCAATGTTCTTTTGCTCAGTAAACCATAAATCAATTGTAGAAAAATGTGGACTTTTTTCCATAGGTTGCCAATGTGGCTCTAGCTGCTGACAGCAGATCTTTTAAGTGCTCAAAATTCAATTTTTAGCAAACAGCTTAAATCTGTGTCAATTGTGGTCTGTATATGTAACTACACCAATGTCCAAACTTTCATTTCTAAATGTGCTTTCATTCTCTAATACATTTTTCTTCTTCTCCAACCCGTTCAATTCTTATTTTTTATTATGTGAGGCAACTATTGGGTATGGTTCAATGACAGATGGCAAGACACCTAGCTGGTCAAGCCACAGCTTGGTACTACTTAGAAACGTGATCTAATACCCCAGGAAGCCAGGCCTAACACCAGCTTACTTCTATTCTACAAAGTCTCACATTCTCCCACCCAAAACTACCTCCAAATAAGTAAACTCTCCCCATAATTCTAAATTTCTAAGAGTGTTTAAAAAAAATCAGTCTCTGAAAATCATGACCAGAAAAGGAACATTTTTGAGGCTATTAGTTTCATGTTACTTCTGGTCCATACCTGGCTATTTTTTCTTTTCTTTTTTCTTTTTTTTTACACCCTAAACTTCCATCTTAGAATCAATACCAACTTTTGGTACCAAAGCAAAAGAAGATGAAAGCCTGTTTTTGCAGTTGAGGTAAAGTGACTTGCCCAAAGTCACACACTAGGAAGTGTCTGAGGCCAGATTTGAACCTATGACCTACCTGTCTTGGCCAGCCATCCTAGCCACCCCCTGATTATCTTTTCAATGGCAATATGGGAACATGAATGATGCAAATGAACATAAACAGAAAACCACAGTGACATACCACAGTACCAATGTACATTCATTCCTTATGTACACACATCAATGCTAATGATATTTTCCCTTGAATGGAAGAGGATAAAAAAATTGAAATCCTTGCTATATTGAAACATTTAGGTAAAAAAAATGGGAAAAAATTTAAAATATTCTTATTTTAGGTGATTATCACAACTTACATCTACCTGCTGCTTCAAAATAAATAATCAAAAATTCATGAATGAAATTAGGTTTTTAAGTGAGACTAAGACAATCAGAAAAGACCAAACTTTAAGAATCGATGGCACTACATATGGACATATTGGTATTAAATGTTATTGTTACTAAAGAGTTGTAAAAATGTTGGGACACAATGTCTACCAGTCTGACCCTCAGTATGTTTTTTTCCTTTTTATGACAATTAGACACTTTAGTAGAATGATTGATTGACCTTAATGTCATTCCCTTCAAACATAAATTTGATATTTGACTCCTAATTACGACTTCAAATCCTAAACACACAAAAACTTTGAATATTAAAGGGGAATGTTGTTTTGTTTTTTTTTTAATCTTAGAGATGGTATGTTCTCATGAAAAAATGCCTGACCTGAATGGCAGGTGATTTGGATTTGAGCACCTCCCAACTATATCTTGGGTAATTACATCTTTGAATTTCAAATTCCTTAGTGACAAGGTGGGATAAATAATATCTTCATTAATTATTTTTCAAGGTTGTTGGTAATAAATGAAATAATGTGTAAATGATTTTGAAAAAAATAAGTTACTGTACACATGCAAGGTGTATATTTAAAAAATATAAATTTATGATTCCCTTTTAAGTCCCCAGGAGCCCAAATCTCTTTTGTTTTACTCAAAGCTTTAAACAATCTGTCTTCATTAGTAGAGGTTCATCATGAGGGATTAGTACTTGTCTAGTCTGCTGAGGTGTTTAGGGGTTGGGATATGTGTGCCAAATTTTCTGGACTAAATAGGAATTAAAGCTCTTCTCCCAGAGGGTGAAAAAATAAGCAGTCGATCCAGGAATACTTGGAAGGCCTCTCTTTTTTCTCTATCTCTTGTCCTAGAATCACACAACTGAAAATTGGCAATTCAAGGCTGAGCAATTGAGAAAAAAATGTCTTTTTCAGTTTTATTTAAATTTAGATGATTGATCTTCAACCATCTGACCCATCTGCATGGAACTTCCATTTGTCCACATTTCTATAGGTATGTTGAGAGGCTGATCATGGATCATTTCCACACTTGCCAAATTATAATGACTAGGGCCTTTTCAAGGGCACCTAGGTGGCACAGTGGATAGCTTGCTAGCCCTGATGTCAAGAAGCCTCATCTACCTGAGTTCAAATCCAGCCTCTGCCATTCATGAGCTGTGTCAAGTCATTTAACCCTATTCATCTCAATTACTCATCTGTTAACTGAACTGGAGAAGGAAGTGGTAAATCACTCCAGTACCTTTCCCAAGAAAACCCCAAATGGAGTCACAAAAAGATGGACACAATTTAAAACAACTGAGCAACAATAAAGACAACCAAAAGGGCTATTTTTTAGTTACAAAATAACTCTTCAATTCACATATATTGTTTCCACATTGGTATCAATATAATGTAAAAAGAAGTCATGCAAAATCCTCAGCTCTTTAGTAAACTCTCTATGTAAATATATGAGAGGATATAGACAAGAAACACGTAGGTAAGCCAGGTACAATTGGGCTGTAATCTCCATTCTTGGGAGAAAATCCACATTGTTGGGATCACATATTTCCTGGAGTTATTATTTGTCTAGATGGGTCTGTCATGCATTATAAATCAGGTTCAAAACATGCTAGACCAGAGCTATGGTTATTGCTATTCATACACTGGGGCTTTAATTTCTTTTAGATAAGATAATTATACATAATTTTTTGATGATTAAAATTAAAAGCAAAGCTCATGGCCTTGAAGGTTTTCACATTGAGCAAAGCAAATGCTGACCATAAAAATAAATGGATTTCATTTTGTTATCTCTCTCCCCTTTCAGTACTGTACACAGGCAGTGTAGCCAAGACAAGAGTTTAACCCTCCCTAGTGTGAGGACATATTATGATATGAATGTTGTGGACCAGGCAAAAGAAGATATAAAAATTCCTATTTGCCATTTACCATTATTTCAGAAAATCCACTTCTCTGCCTTTGCAAGAGTGACCTTTTAGAGCAGATGTAGTTAACAAAGTGCCTGCAATGTCAAACCATTTCCTCTCTAAAACTAAACAAGAAAATTAAATATCAACAGAAACTGGGGGCAGTTAGTCCATGGGATATTTTCCCAGACTAACTTCATTCATTCTTACATAATAAATGTTTCAAATCTTATCCAACTGTAAACAGTTTTATGGAGAAAAAACAACAACAAACTGAAGTCCATTCTTTCCATGTAAACCACCAGCAGTATAATTGACTAAAGAAATGAAATTGAGTGTCTGCTTTAACAGAATGCAGATTATTTGTGAAAGATTTCAATGTTTCTATTTTCTAAATGCATTTGAGAATGAAGATTGATTGATTGATTGATTGATTTTTTTCTCAATGAAAAGATTTACTGTTTGGTCTGGTAAGATCTTTTGCCAAACTGTTCGTATACATTTATGGACAAAGATTAAAGGTCAATGACCTTTTCCTATCCCCTAGTCAAAAAACATTTATCAAACACTTGCTGTGTAGTGCTTAAATATGCAGTCTCATGGGGAACACAATATGCATGCAACTATGTACAAAGATGTAAACAGGATTAATTAGAGATAATATAAACAGATGGAGAAGTACTGGTGTTAATGGGGATCAGGAAAGGTTTTTCATAAAAATTGGGATTTTAGCTGTGATTTGAAGGAAGTCAGAGAAGCAAGAGGAGATGAGGATGAGGTATATGGTACAGCTGTTGAAAATTTATAGGATTAAGAAATGGAGTGTTTTTGGAATAACAAGAAGTGTCATGGGCTCAGATCACTGGATGGAAGGGTATTGATGTGTTGATCATGAGAAGGGAGTAAGGTTTAGGAACTGAGTGCTATGAAAACTCAAGATATATAAGCCATATTCTGGACTTTCTTACCCCCTTTTCACTTTTCACTTGGAATTTTGACTCTCATACTTAAAGGCTTTGTATTGATGCTACTATTTTGCTTCTATAAATAGATGCCGATAGATTTATAATATTAGATGTTATATTTATATAAAATTATTGCATATATATTTTATTTATATAATGTTCTTGTATTCTTTTTGTACATAATAATTGTAAGTTGAAATTGGATTAATATATTTAGGTTCTTATTTCTGTATAGTCAGGATTATGTTATTTGTAATTAATTATTTATAATTTTGTAACTAATTAATTGTAATTATTTGTAATTTAAGATTTGTAGGTTGCAAGATTGGTTTTGATTTCTTTCATTCTCTTTCTTCTCCCTGTTTCTCATTTTAGTACAGTTTTCTATTAGAAAGAATTAACAATATAGGCAACTTTGACTAGGAATATGACTATAAGTATAAGATAGTTATGTTTGAAAGATCCATTGGGGAAACTAGTCTCCCAAAGGATCTCAGGGGGAATATATTAAAGAGATTTTCTTAATCTCTCCCTCTGTCTCCTTAAGGGGTACCAGAGCAGGGTTTCTAAGTAGATCAGAACTGATAGGAGTCAGTGAGCCAGAGCTTAAGATTAAAGTACTCTAGAATTTAGGAAGTATTTTTGAAATTAACTCCCATGGAAAATACATTTTCTCTCTCTCTTTCTCACTCTGTCACTCTTCCCTTTCTGTCCCCTGTCTGTCTCTCACTCTCTCTCTCTCTCTCTCTCTCTCTCTCTCTCTCTCTCTCTCTCTCTCTCTCTCTCTCTCTTTATCTATCTATGTCATTGACAGAAAACTGGGTTTGATGATTTAGTAATTTACTATAATTGATTCTTATCAGAAGGAGTTGGTAGAGTCCTACAAAACATGGGAAGCTTAATTTGGATAAGAATACTTTCCCCACATGCACCTTTGCCTATACATCTTTGGTTTTTCAAAGAATTAGCAATCATATTGATGGTTGTTTCTTTCTAATAATACAAATTTTTCAGTAGAGGAGGCATTACTCTAGATCTATTAGTATTTCCTGGATATCTCTAATTATGTCAAAATGTCCATCTGTCACTGTCTTTCTTACTACCTCACTGATCTAGCTCCTTTTTAAATTAAGCATTTCCTCAGTGCC